>NW_025541433.1:47500-77500 GCF_017591435.1 Portunus trituberculatus | reverse complement strand
ATTGTAATGCTACCTCGTTATCACACCACAGGTAAGTTTGTGGTATGTCGAGATGTTGTGGTAACATTCACATGATTTACGTTACTCATTGATGGCTGATGTTCCTCAGTGTGATCTTCTTCCCTACTTTGTGCTTGTGTAGTCTTACTGCCCGGTACTTTAGTTGCTTTATTATCGTAACTCTTGCACAAAGTCGTGTGGTGAATCCCTCGGGAACACTTTCTACATTGTTGCAATTTAATGTTACAAACCTTTGGATTATGATTTCCCATACACCGAGCACAGAGGTTTAATACTCCAAGTCTGTGTATTCGTTCATGACCACTTCTGTAGGTAGTTAGTGCAGTAAGAATCCTTGTGACCTGCACCGCAAAATCTGCATTTCATATCGTAACTTTCTTTGCCGCCTTTAATTGGAGTTCTGGAAGCAAAGTATGTTCCCACTTGCCTTTCTGGTGCACGTTCCGAGAACACTGTTGGAATCTCTGGCTTTGATGCTTTTGGTTTTTGTTGATTTTCCACTTCCATGTGAGACACAAGATCCCTGATGCCTTCATTTAATTGATCTAAATTCAAATAATTAACTTCATATTTTAGATATAACTGTCTTATGGTGGTAGTGGATAACTCATGCTCAAACAATGAAGCGATCATCCTTTCACAGCAATCAAAGTTGTGCTTATTCCTTAAACTTCTTGTGTAATTTAACATTTTTCTTCTGAATGATTTTAACTCAGTTTTATCATGCTTTGATGACTCAGTACTTGTAATTTTGTGTAGTAAGCAATGTTTGATCCTTTCCTTATCGCCATATGTTTCCTTAAGTGTGTTAAGAGCACTGTCGTAATTAGTGGAAGTAGAGCTGTATCCCTTTACCAGATCTAATGCACGTCCTTCCAATAAGGATTTGAGGAATTGAAGTTTCGTAACTGGTTCCAAGTCAGGTCTGCTTTCTATCTGTGCTTCAAATTGATCAATGAACTGTTCATATTCTATTAAGTCTCCAGAGAAGGTCGGTAACTGGAGGTTAGTTAGTTTTGGTAACACTGAAGCTGAAGCTGCTGGCGCAGTGGTTGTACCTGGTGCTGATGGTCCGCCACTGGTTTGATGTGTTATCTGGTTCAGCACACTTCTCATTTTAGATATAGATTGTTGGTAAGTTTCATGGCTTCTATAGTAATCAGTCTGTAATGAATCTATTTCATTATCATCACCTTCTTTTTCAAGAAGTATTTTCTCTACCGTTTCATATGATTGCTCGTATGAATTCCATCTCGTTTCTAAGTTAGTAATTGATTTTTCTAACTCAATCTTGTCAGAGTCAGGTTGGTTTAGCAAATCCTCACAGTTGTTAATGGCTCTGCTAAGGTGTCCTTTATACGCCTTTAGGGATCTTATCGGTTTAGCTAAAATAACCCCTTTTTGACATAGTACACTTCCTTAGACAAATAGTGTGTTTTCCCTGCAATTCTGAGTTTTGTTACATAAAACGCTGGAATACACCAAAATAACCCCTTTTTGACATATTTCACTTCCTTAGACAAATAGTGTGTTTTGCCTGCAATTGTGAGTTTTGTTGCATAAAACGCTGGAATAAACAAAAATAACCCATTTTCTACATATATCAGTTCCTTAGACAAATTGTGTGTTTCCGTAGAATTTGTGTGTTTTGGTGGAAAAGAGCTAAAAACTGATAAAATTACGTTTTTCTTAATTTTACTTTGGTTTCTTTATACTACCTTGTTTTCATCAATTTTATCGTTTTCAAGCAAAATAACGTAAAATGACGAATAAGCACAATTTTCAATTGAGAGAGTTTTTTTTTCATAAAACACCTTAAAAACACATAAATAAGACGTTTTAACAAATATAGTGTTTTGCCTGCATTTCTGAGTTTGGTACATAAAACGCTACAATACACTAAAATAATCCATTTTTGACATATTTCTCTTCTTTAGACATATATTGTGTTTTACCTGCATTTCTGAGTTTTGGTTCATAAAATTCTGGAATACATCAAAATAACCCCTTTTTGACATATTTCACGTCCTTAGACAAATAGTGTGTTTTCCCTGCAATTCTGAGTTTCGTTACATAAAACACTGGAATACACCAAAATAACCCCTTTTTGACATATTTCACTTCCTTAGACAAATAGTGTGTTTTGCCTGCAATTCTGAGTTTTGTTACAAATAACGCTGGAATACACCAAAATAACACCTTTTTCACATATTTCACTTCCTTAGACAAATAGTGTGTTTTGCCTGCAATTCTGAGTTTTGTTGCATAAAACGCTGGAAAAGACCAAATTAACCCATTTTTTACATATTTCAGTTCCTTAGACAAATAGTGTGTTTCCGTAGCATTTTTGTGTTTTGGTGAAAGCAGCTAAAAAAAGATAAAATTACACTTTTTCTTAATTTTAATTTGGATTCTCTATACTAGCTTGTTTCCATTAATTTTATCGTTTTGAAGCAAAATAATGTAAGATGACGAATAAGCACAATTTTATATGGATATAGTTTTTTTTTTTATAAAATACCTTAAAAACACATAAATAAGACGTTTTAACAAATATAGTGTTTTGCCTGCATTTCTGAGTTTGGTGCATAAAACGCTAGAATACACTAAAATAACCCACTTTTGACATATTTCACTTCCATAGACATATATTTTATGCAACAAAACTCAGAATTGCAGGTAAAACACAATTTTTGTGTATTCCAGCGTTTTATATATAAAACGCTGGAATACACAAAAATAACCCATTTTTGGCATATTTCACTTTCTTAGACAAATATTGTGTTTTACCTGCAATTCTGAGTTTTGTTGCATAAAACGCTGGAATACACCAAAATAACCCATTTTCTACATATTTCAGTTCCTTACACAAATTGTGTATTTCCGTAGCATTTCTATATTTTGGTAGAAAACAGCTGAAAACGTTTTTCTTAATTTTACTTTGGATTCACTATACTAGCTTGATTTTATCAATTTTATCGTTTTCAAGCAAAATAATGTAAAATGACGAATAAGCGCAATTTTCAATCAAGATATTTTTTTTCAAAAAACACCTTAAAAACACATAAATAAGACGTTTTAACAAATATAGTGTTTTGCCTGCATTTCTGAGTTTTGGTTCATAAAATGCTGGAATACATCAAAATAACCCCTTTTTGACATATTTTACTTCCTTAGACAAATAGTATGTTTTCCCTGCAATTCTGAGTTCTGTTACATAAAACGCTAGAACATACTAAAATAACCCCATTTTGTTATATTTCACTTCCTTAGACAAATAGTGTGTTTTTGCATACAATTCTGAGTTTTGTTACATAAAACGCTGGAATACACCAAAATAACACATTTTTTACATATTTCAGTTCCTTAGACAAATAGTACGTTTCCGTAGCATTTTTGTGTTTTGGTAGAAAACAGGAAAAAACTGATGAAATTACACGTTTTTCTTAATTTTACTTTGGATTCTCTATACTAGCTTGTTTTCATCAATTTTATCGTTTTGAAGCAAGATATTGTAAAATGACGAATAAACACAATTTTCAATCGAGATAGTTTTATTTTCGTAAAACACCTTAAAAACACATAAATAAGACGTTTTAACATATAGTGTTTTTTTTGCATTTCTTAGTTTGATGCATAAAACTTTAGAATACCGTAAAAATAATCCATTTTTGACATATTTCACTTCTTTAGACATATATTGTGTTTTGCCTGCATTTCTGAGTTTTGGTTTATAAAACACTGGAATACACTAAAATAACCCACTTATGACATATTTCACTTTCTTTGACAAATATTTTGTTTTGCCTTCAATTCTGAGTTTTGTTGCATAAAACGCTGGAATACACCAAAATAATCCCCTTTTTACATATTTCAGTTCCTTAGGCAAATAGTGTGTTTCAGTAGCATTTTTGAGTTTTGGTGGAAAACAGCTATAAACTGATAAAATTACACGTTTTTCTTAATTTTATTTTGGATTCTCTATACTAGCTTATTTTCTTCAATTTTATCGTTTTGAAGGAAAATAATGTAAAATCGCGTATAAGCACAAATTTCAATCGAAATATTTTTTTTTTCATAAAACATCTTAAAAACACATGAATAAGACGTTTTAAAAAATATAGTGTTTTACCTGCATTTCTAAGTTTGGTGCATAAAACGCTATAATACACTAAAATAACCCACTTTTGACATATATCATTTCCTTAGACATATATTGTGTTTTGCCTGCATTTCTGAGTTTTTGTTCATAAAACGCTGGAATACATCAAAATAACGTCATTTTGACATATTTCACTTCCTTAGACAAATAGTGTGTTTTGCCTGCAATTCTGAGTTTTGTTGCATAAAACGCTGAAATACACCAAAATAAACCATTTTTTACATATTTCAGTTTCTTAGACAAATAGTTTCAGTAGCATTTCTCTGTTTTGGTGGAAAACAGCTAAAAACTAATAAAATTACACGTTTTTCTTAAATTTAATTTGGATTCTCTATACTAGCTTGTTTTCGTCAATTTTATCGTTTTGAAGCAAAATAATGTAAAATAACGAATAAGCACAATTTTCAATTGATATAGTTTTTTTTTTCATAAAACACCTTAAAAACACATAAATAAGACGTTTTAACAAATATAGTGTTTTCCCTGCATTTTTTAGTTTGGTGCATAAAACCCTAGAATACACTAAAATAACCCATTTTTGACATATTTCACTTCCTTAGACATATATTGTGTTTTGCCTGCATTTCTGAATTTTGGTTCTTAAAACGCTGGAATACATCAAAATAACCCCTTTTTGACATATTTCACTTCCTTACACAAATGTTGTGTTTTCCCTGCAGTTCTGAGTTTTGTTGCATAAAACGCTGGAATACACCAAAACAATCCATTTTTTACATATTTCAGTTCCTAAGACAATTAGTGTTTTTGTGTAGCATTTCTGTGTTTTGGTGGAAAACAGCTAAAAACAGATAAAATTACACGTTTTTTCTTAATTTTACTTTAGATTCTCTATACTACCTTGTTTTCATCAATTTTATCGTTTTGAAGCAAAATAATATAAAATGATGAATAAGCACTTATTTTAATCGATAGTTTTTTTTTTTATAAAACACCTTAAAAACATATAAATAAGACGTTTTAACAAATAAATTTTTTTGCCTGCATTTCTGAGTTTGGTGCATAAAACGCTGGAATACACTAAAATAATCCACTTTTGACATATTTCATTTCCTTAGACATATATTGTGTTTTGCCTGCATTTCTGAGTTTTGGTTAATAAAACGCTGGAATACATCAAAATAACCCCTTTTTGACATATTTGACTTCGTTAGACAAATAGTGTGTTTTCCCTGCAATTCTGAGTTTTGTTACATAAAACGCTCGAATACTCCAAAATAACCCCTTTTTGACATATTTCACTTCCTTAGACAAATAGTGTGTTTTGCCTGCAATTCTGAGTTTTGTTGCATAAAACGCTTGAATACACCAAAATAACCCATTTTTTACATATTTCAGTTCCTTAGACAAAAGTGTGTTTCAGTAGCATTTCTGTGTTTTGGTGAAAAACAGGTAAAAACTTATAAAATAGCACGTTTTTCTTAAATTTACTTTGGATTCTCTATACTAGCTTTTCATCAATTTTATCGTTTTGAAGCAAAATAATGTAAAATGACGAATAACCACAATTTTCAATTGATATAGTTTTTTTTTTCATAAAACATCATAAAAACACATAAATAAGACGTTTTAACAAATATAGTGTTTTGCCTGCATTTCTGAGGTTGGTGCATAAAACGCTAGAATACACTAAAATAAGCCACTTTTGACATATTTCACTTCCTTAGACATATATTGTGTTTTGCCTGCATTTCTAAGTTTTGGTTCATAAAACGCTGGAAAACACCAAATTAACCCATTTTTTACATATTTCAGTTCCTTAGACAAATAGTGTGTTTCCGTAGCATTTCTGTGTTTTGGTGAAAGCAGATACAAAAAGATAATATTACACGTTTTTCTTAATTTTACTTTGGATTCTCTATAATAGCTTGTTTTCATTAATTTTATCGATTTGAAGCAAAATAATGTAAGATGACGAATAAGCACAATTTTATATGGAGATAATTTTTTTTTTTATAAAATACGTTAAAAACACATAAATAAGACGTTTTAACAAATATAGTGTTTTGCCTGCATTTCTGAGTTTGGTGCATAAAACGCTAGATTACACTAAAATAACCCACTTTTCACATATTTCACTTCCTTAGACATATATTGTGTTTTGCCTGCATTTTTGAGTTTTGGTTCATAAAACGATGGAATACACCAAAATAACCCATTTTTTACATATTTCAGTTCCTTAGACAAATAGTGTGTTTCCGTAGCATTTCTGTGTTTTGGTGGAAAACAGCTAAAAACTGATAAAATTACGTTTTTTTAATTTTACTTTGGATTCTCTATGTAGCTTATTTTCATCAATTTTATCGTTTTGAAACAAAATAATGTAAAATGACGAATAAGAACAATTTTCAATCGAGATAGTGTTTTTTTTTCATAAAACACCTTAAAAGCACATAAATAAGACGTTTTGACAAATAAAGCGTTTTGCATGTATTTCTGAGGTTGGTGCATAAAACGCTAGAATACACTAAAATAAGCCACTTTTGACATATTTCACTTCCTTAGAGATATATTGTGTTTTGCCTGCATTCCTGAGTTTTGGTTCATAAAACCCTGGAATACATCAAAATAACCCCTTTTTGACATATTTCACTTCATTAGACAAATAGTGTGTTTTCCCTGCAATTCTTAGTTTTGTTACATAAAACGCTGGAATACACAAAAATAACCCATTTTTGACATATTTCACTTCCTTAGACAAATATTGTGTTTTACCTGCAATTCTGAGTTTTGTTGCATAAAACGCTGGAATACACCAAAATAACCCATTTTCTACATATTTCAGTTCCTTAGACAAATTGTGTATTTCCGTAGCATTTTTTTATTTTGGTAGAAAACAGCTGAAAACTGATAAAATTACACGTTCTTCTTAATTTTACTTTTGGATTCACTATACTAGCTTGATTTTATCAATTTTATCGTTTTTAAGCAAAATAATGTAAAATGACGAGTAAGCACAATTTTCAATCAAGATATTTTTTTTCATAAAACACCTTAAAAACACATAAATAAGACGTTTTAACAAATATAGTGTTTTGCCTGCATTTCTGAGTTTTGGTTCATAAAACGCTGGAATACATCAAAATAACCCCTTTTTCACATATTTCACTTCCTTAGACAAATAGTGTGTTTTCCCTGCAATTCTGAGTTCTGTTACATAAAACGCTAGAACACACTAAAATAACCCCATTTTGACATATTTCACTTCCTTATACAAATAGTGTGTTTTGGCTACAATTCTGAGTTTTGTTGCATAAAATGCAGGAATATACCAAAATAACACATTTTTTACATATTTTAATTCCTTAGACAAATGGTACGTTTCCGTAGCATTTCTGTGTTTTGGCAGAAAACAGGAAAAATTTTTTTGAAATTTTTTTTTTCATAAAACACCTTAAAAACACACTAATAAGACGTTTTAACATATATAGTGTTTTTTTTTTTTGCATTTCTTAGTTTGGTGCATAAAACTTTAGAATACCGTAAAAATAACTCATTTTTGACATATTTCACTTCCTTAGACATATATTGTGTTTTGCCTGCATTTCTGAGATTTGGTTTATAAAACGCTGGAATACACTAAAATAACCAACTTTTAACATATTTCACTTCCTTTGACAAATATTGTGTTTTGCCTGCAATTCTGAGTTTTGTTCCATAAAACGATGGAATACACCAATATAATAAATACCCTTTTTACATATTTCAGTTCCTTAGACAAATAGTGTGTTTCCGTAGCATTTTTGAGTTTTGGTGGAAAACAGCTATAAATTGATAAAATTACACGTTTTTCTTAATTTTACTTTGGATTCTCTATACTTGCTTTTTTTCATCAATTTTATAATTTTGAAGGAAAATAATGTAAAATAGCAAATAAGCACAATTTTCAATGGAAATAGTTTTTTTTTCATAAAACACCTTAAAAACACATGAATAACACGTTTTAACAAATATAGTGTTTTGCCTGCATTTTTGAGTTTGGTGCAAAAAACGCTAGAATACACAAAAATAACCCATTTTTGACATATTTCATTTCCTTTGACATATATTGTGTTTTCACTACATTTCTGAGTTTTGGTTCATAAAACGCTGGAATACATCAAAACATATTTCACGTCCTTAGACAAATAGTGTGTTTTCACTGCAATTCTGAGTTTTGTTACATAAAACGCTGGAACACACCAAAATAACCTTTTTTTGACATATTTCACTTCCTTAGACAAATATTATGTTTTACCTGCAATTCTTAGTTTTGTTGGATAAAACGCTGGAATACAGCAAAATAACCCATTTTCTACATATTTCAGTTCCTTAGACAAATTGTGTATTACCGTAGCATTTCTGTATTTTGGTAGAAAACAGCTAAGAACTGATAAAATTACGTTTTTCTTAATTTTACTTTGGATTCTCTATACTAGCTTATTTTCATCAATTTTATCGTTTTGAAGCAAAATAATGTAAAATGACGAAAAAACACAATTTTCAATCGATAGTTTTTTTTTTCATAAAACACATTAAAAACACATAAATAAGACGTTTTATCAAATATAGCGTTTTGCCTGCATTTTTTAGTTTGGTGCATAAAACGCTAGAATACACTAAAATAACCCATTTTTTTAAATATTTCACTTCCTTAGACATATATTGTGTTTTGCTTGCATTTCTGAATTTTGGTTCTTAAAACGCTAGAATACATCAAAATAACCCCTTTTTGACATATTTCACTTCCTTAGACAAATAATGTGTTTTGCTTACATATCTGAGTTTTGTTGCATAAAACGCTGGAATAGAGGAAAATAACCCATTTTCTATATATTTCAGTTCCTTAGACAAATTGTTTGTTTCCGTAGAATTTCTGTGTTTTGGTGGAAAAGAGCTAAAAACTGATAAAATTACGTTTTTCTTAATTTTACTTTGGATTCTCTATACTAGCTTGTTTTTATTAGTTTTTTCGTTTTGAAGCAAAATAATGTTAAATATCGAATAAGCACAATTTTCAATTGATATAGTGTTTTTTTTTTCATAAAACACCTTAAGAACAAATAAATAAGACGTTTTAACAAATATAGTGTTTTGCCTGCATTTATGAGTTTGGTGCATAAAACGCTAGAATACAATAAAATAACCCACTTTTGACATATTTCACTTTCTTAGACATATATTGTGTTTTGCCTGCATTTCTGAGTTTTGGTTCATAAAATGCTGGAATACATCAAAATAACCCCTTTTTAACATATTTCACGTCCTTAGACAAATAGTGTGTTTTCCCTGCAATTCTTAGTTTTCTTGCATAAAACGCTGGAATACAGCAAAATAACCCATTTTCTACATATTTCAGTTCCTTAGACAAATTGTGTTATTCCGTAGCATTTCTGTATTTTGGTAGAAAACAGCTAAAAACAGATAAAATTACGTTTACTTTGGATTCTCTATACTAGCTTGTTTTCATCAATTTTATCGTTTTGAAGCAAAATAACAGCTATAAACTGATAAAATTACACGTTTTTCTTAATTTTACTTTGGAGTCTCTATACTAGCTTGTTTTCATCAATTTTATCGTTTTGAAGCAAAATAGTGTAAAATGACGAATAAGCACAATTTTTAATCGATAGATTTTTTTTTTTCATAAAACACCTTAAAAACATAAATAAGACGTTTTAACAAATATAGTGTTTTGCCTGCATTTCTGAGTTTGGTGCATAAAACGCTAGAATACACTAAAATAACCCACTTTTGACATATTTCACTTCCTTAGACATATATTGTGTTTTGCCTGCATTTCTGAGTTTTGGTTCATAAAACGCTAGAATACATCAAAATAACCTCTTTTTGACATATTTCACTTCCTTAGACAAATAATGTGTTTTCCTGCAATTCTGAGTTTTGTTGCATAAAACGCTGTAATATACCAAAATAACCCATTTTTTACATATTTCAGTTCCTTAGACAAATAGTGTGTTTCCGTAGCATTTCTGTGTTTTGGTGGAAAACAGCTAAAACCTGATAAAATTACTTGTTTTTTTTAATTTTACTTTGGATTCTCTATACTATCTTGTTTTCATCAATTTTATCGTTTTGAAGCAAAATAATGTAAAATGACGAATAAGCACAATTTTCAATCGAGATAGTTTTTTTCATAAAACACCTTAAAAACACATAAATAAGACGTTTTAACAAATATAGTGTTTTGCCTGCATTTCTGAGTTTGGTGCATAAAACGCTAGAATACACTAAAATAACCCACTTTTGACATATTTTACTTCCTTAGACATATATTGTGTTTTGCCTGCATTTCTGAGTTTTGGTTCATAAAACGCTAAAATACATCAAAATAACCCCTTTTTGACATATTTCACTTCCTTAGGCAAATAGTGTGTTTTCCCTGCAATTCTGAGTTTTGTTACATAAAACGCTGAAATACACAAAAATAACCCCTTTTGACGTATTTAAATTCCTTAGACAAATAGTGTGTTTTGCCTGCAATTCTGAGTTTTGTTGCATAAAACGCTGGAATACACCAAAATAACCCATTTTTACATATTTCAGTTCCTTAGACAAATAGTGTGTTTCCGTAGCATTTCTGTGTTTTGATGGAAAACAGCTAAAAACTGATAAAATTACACGTTTTCTTAATTTTACTTTGGATTCTCTATACTAGCTTGTTTTCATCAATTTTATCGTTTTGAAGCAAAATAATGTAAAATGACGAATAAGCACAATTTTCAATCGAGATAGTTTTTTTTCATAAAACACCTTAAAAACACATAAATAAGACGTTTTAACAAATATAGTGTTTTGCCTGCATTTCTGAGTTTGGTGCATAAAACGCTAGAATACACTAAAATAACCCATTTTGACATATTTCACTTCCTTAGACATATATTGTGTTTTGCCTGCATTTCTGAGTTTTGGTTCATAAAACGCTGGAATACATCAAAATAACCCTTTTGACATATTTCACTTCCTTAGACAAATAGTGTGTTTTGCCTGCAATTCTGAGTTTTGTTGCATAAAACGCTGGAATACACCAAAATAACCCATTTTTTACATTTTTCAGTTCCTTAGACAAATAGTGTGTTTCCGTAGCATTTTGTGTTTTGGTGGAAAACAGCTAAAACTGATAAAATTACACGTTTTTCTTAATTTTACTTTGGATTCTCTATACTAGCTTGTTTTCATCAATTTTATCGTTTTGAAGCAAAATAATGTAAAATGACGAATAAGCACAATTTTCAATCGAGATAGTTTTTTTTCATAAAACACCTTAAAAACACATAAATAAGACGTTTTAACTAATATAGTATTTTTTCTGCATATCTGAGTTTGGTGTATAAAACGTTAGAATACACTAAAATAACCCATTTTGACATATTTCACTTCCTTAGACATATATTGTGTTTTGCCTGCATTTCTGAGTTTTCGTTCATAAAACGCTGGGATACATCAAAATAACGCCTTTTTGACATATTTCCCTTCCTTAGACAAATAGTGTGTTTTCCTGCAATTCTGAGTTTTGTTACATAAAACGCTGGAATACACCAAAATAACCCGTTTTCACATATTTCACTTCCCTAGACATAGTGTGTTTTGCTGAGTTTTGTTGCATAAAACGCTGGAATACACCAAAATAACCCATTTTTACATATTTCAGTTCCTTAGACAAATAGTGTGTTTCCGTAGCATTTCTGTGTTTTGGTGGAAAACAGCTAAAACTGATAAAATTACACGTTTTTCTTAATTTTACTTTGGATTCTCTATACTAGCTTGTTTTCATCAATTTTATCGTTTTGAAGCAAAATAATGTAAAATGACGAATAAGCACAATTTTCAATCGAGATAGTTTTTTCATAAAACACCTTAAAAATACATAAATAAGACGTTTTAACAAATATAGTGTTTTGCCTGCATTTTTGAGTTTGGTGCATAAAACGCTAGAATACACTAAAATAACCCACTTTTGACATATTTCACTTCCTTAGACATATATTGTGTTTTGCCTGCATTTCTGAGTTTTGGTTCATAAAACGCTAGAATACATCAAAATAACCCCTTTTTGACATATTTCACTTCCTTAGACAAATAGTGTGTTTTCCCTGCAATTCTGAGTTTTGTTACATAAAACGCTGGAATACACCAAAATAACCCTTTTTCACATATTTCACTTCCTTAGACAAATAGTGTGTTTTGCCTGCAATTCTGAGTTTTGTTGCATAAAACGCTGGAATACACCAAAATAACCCATTTTTACATATTTCAGTTCCTTAGACAAATAGTGTGTTTCCGTAGCATTTCTGTGTTTTGGTGGAAAACAGCTAAAAACTGATAAAATTACACGTTTTTCTTAATTTTACTTTGGATTCTCTATACTAGCTTGTTTTCATCAATTTTATCGTTTTGAAGCAAAATAATGTAAAATGACGAATAAGCACAATTTTCAATCGAGATAGTTTTTTTTCATAAAACACCTTAAAAACACATGAATAAGACGTTTTAACAAATATAGTGTTTTGCCTGCATTTATGAGTTTGGTGCATAAAACGCTAGAATACACTAAAATAACCCACTTTTGACATATTTCACTTCCTTAGACATATATTGTGTTTTGCCTGCATTTCTGAGTTTTGGTTCATAAAACGCGAATTACCGGAGGAAAGAGGTCAGGCGCCATCCCAAGTCCCTCCCACACCTTCACCTCACCCCTCGCTCGTATCAGCGGAGGAAAGAGAGGAAGGGCGGTCACTTGCTCCCCCACCATCATCTCAGCCTGAGACATCAACAGGGGTGCCGAGGCGACGAACGCAAACAAACGGCAACAGATCTGAAGGAGGTCAGGCAGGAGGGCAACACCGACCACCCAGAAGAAAGAAAACAGTGAGACGAGGGAACTCACAATCAGAAGCAACACCATTACCACTACCACAGCAAGGACGACCTCAGAACAGCAGTAGTCCGCGTTACACACCGCAGCAGCGTCCTAAAAAGGTGTGTGAATACTGCAAAGGTCGCTTCCACTCAGCTTTGGATTGTCGTGTGAGGGCTGCCGACGAGAGACAACAGGAGCTGGTGCAGGCAGTGAAACAGAGTGGCCAGGAGACGTTACTCGCGCTGAGAAACGTTACTTGGCAACTTCACCAGCCTGCTTCACACCAGAGGCTGGCCGCGCCCCCACTGGTGACTCCTGCAGGACCGCCAGCTTCTCGGCCCCCCTGGTCCCTCGCCCCTTACCCATATGGCGTACAGTATGGAGCAGTGCCCCACCACTACTCGGCGATGCTACAAGCCGGCCAACAGTGAACTAAAGATAGTGTCGGCCAATGTGAGGGGCTTTCACACAAACATTGGGGTGCTCACTCACAGTGTTATTATTAAGAAAAATATAGATTTAGTGTTTGTGTGCGAAACTTTTTTAGATGCCAAGGTGCCAAGCAATTATGCCCGTATCAAAGGGTACTCACCATGGATTAGAAAAGACCGTTCTACACAAGGCGGGGGTGTGGCATTCTGCTTTAAGGAGACTGTGAATGCTCAAGTAGTAGAGCCACCCACACCCATACCTGGGGAACTTGAGCTCTTGACATTGAAAATAATCGACAGCAATGGGAAGGGCCTATTGTGCGTGGGTTGCTATCGGCCTCCATCACAGGGAACAGTGTTGCTGGACTACCTAACATTAAACCTGGACTCTTTGATGACTGCCAGTCAGTGTGACAGTGTAATAGTGATTGGCGACCTAAACCAGCACACAGTCAGGGACGCCTTTAACTCACTACTGGTTGTGCATGACATGCACAACTACGTCACCTTCCCCACGCACAAATCTGGGTCATCCCTGGACCCGGTGGTGACGGATCTTCCTTCCCACACAGTACAGTGCTTCCCACTCGACTTTGTAGGGACCTCAGACCACGTGGCTGTATTCACCAGAGTACAGTTCAAGACACCACGTGAGGAGAGCTTCGAACGAACCCTCTGGAGCTGGGAGGCTGCCGACTGGGATGCCTTTCGTGCTGCACTGAGGACTACAGAGTGGGGAGGAGTGCTGCGTGGCGACGCCAACCAGCAGGTGAGGCAGCTCACCGAGCTGCTTCACAACATGCAGGTCTGCTGGGTGCCGCACTCGGTCCATAAAACAAAGGCATCAGATCAGCCTTGGTTTTTATTTAAACTTTACATAAGGTTTTCACTACATTGATACATATGGTATTACATACATATATACATACATGGTAATAAATTAAAGTGTATATAAATACCATCACTGTAGTCTTTAACCTAATGGCTTAAAGTACCACTTTTCCTCGTGGCACTATTTCAAAAGCCTTAAGTGCACTATTTGTCTGTTCACTAATTAGTTAATAGCACCATTGGTGTGGGGCATGTTCCTCGCCACCTGTGAGCAGCAGTTTTCACCTGCTGGGTTGTCATTTCACTCACTGCTGGCACTATTGTAATGAACTTGTTCCACAAGCGAGCCACTCTGGAGATGAAGGTCCTCTGGTGCTGGCTGGCGCGAGACCTTGGCACCCCCACTTGCTCGTGGCTGGAGAGTACCGTTCTCGTATCTCTTTGAGCCACTCGCGGGGGGAGCTGTAGTCTTGCCAGGTGAGGTACGCCTTGCACCTGGGCCTTGTGGAACACCACCAGTGCTGCGACGTCACGACGATGTTCCAGCGTGTCCAGGGATCTCTCTTCCTGTTGTGGTGGCGGCGGGGGTGTATCCTCCAACAGCCGCTGCACACGTCGCTCGATCTTATCCAGCCGTTGCAGGTGTGTAGCCGCGCTGGATATCCAGGTCAGGACCCCATACTCCAGGTAGGGTCTTATCTGGGCCTTGTACAGCAGTTGGATTCCACGTTTGTCCAGTAATCCAGCTACCCTTCGTAAGGCAGAGACCCGGAGAGAGGCTTGGTGGGCAACGTGCTTGAGGTGGCGGTCAAATCGGAGCTCTCGGTCTAGGTCCACTCCAAGAACTTTGATATATTCCTGGAGTGGGAGGGTGATGGAGCCAAACATCACCTTTCCTTCAACCTCCTGCCTGGCTGCTAGAGACCGAGAGATCACCATTGCCTGTGTCTTCTCAGGGGCGAACTGCACCTGCCAGCGCTTTCCCACTCTTGTATCACGCCGAGTTGTCGGTTGACGTCATCGATGGCGTGACAACAATTCTGGCGAGGGTAGGAGATGGACAGCGTGCAGTCATCAGCATATGCGGAGATTGCTGGCAGGCTCCTGAGAAGGTCGTCAATATACAGGTTCCAGAGGACCGGTCCCAGCACAGATCCCTGAGGGACTGAGGCTCCCACTGGAAGGTCCCCTGACTGCTGCCCGTTGACGACGACATGTAGGGTTCTTCCTTGTAGATAGTCGCTCATCAACATTAGCAGGTGGCCTTGTATGCCTTTGGCACGAAGCTTTTCAAGCAGGCCTGCATGCCATACCCGATCAAAGGCTCCTGCTATGTCGAGGGCGACTACAAGGGTGTCCAGGCCATTGTCCAGGGAGTCCTGCCAATCCCTGGTTAAGAGCATCAGAAGGTCTGATGTGGAGCGGCCGGATCTGAACCCATACTGCTGGTCAGATAGAAGGGAGTGCTCCTGGAGGTGGCTGTTGATGGCTTCAACCACTATCCTTTCGAATATCTTTCCCACTACCGACAGGAGGGAGATGGGCCTGTAATTTGCAGGGTCAGATCTTGATTTTTTCTTGTGGATCGGCACCACACGAGCCTTTTTCCACATGGCAGGCCATGTTTTTTCCCTGGCACAGGCAGTAAATATTGTTGTAAGTGGCGATGCCAGTTCTTCTGAGCAGTGGCGCAGGACTTGTGGGCTGATGTCGTCCGGACCAGTGGCTTTCCTGACATCTACTGCTCTCAGAAGGCGTTCCACTTGCTCCTGAGTCACCATCACCACTGTCAATGCCTGGTCACACTCCTGTTCCATCTGTGGAGGAGATCGATTTGGGTCAGGGACGGACATTTTAGTCGAGAAGAGGTCAGCCAGGAGTTTTGCCTTCTCCTTGCTGCTGGTGGCTGTGGTGCCGTCCTGCTTGGTGAGGGGAGGGATAGTTTCATGGTGGCTGCCTCCTTGCCTCTCCTTGACAAGGGCCCACCAAGTCTTGCTCCCAACCCCTGGGCCACAGAGCTTAGATTTGAGGTCCCTCTCCCACCTCTGTTGTGCCCACTTACATGTGGCCACCATACTCTTACAAGCCGCACGATGCCTGGCTTTGTTGCGGCTGGTCGGGTTCCTCTTGAGTCGTAGCCATGCGGAGTACTTCCTCTCTGCAGCGCATCGACAGCGGTAACCAAACCATGGCTGGTCGGTTGGCTTGGAGGTGTACTGGCGGTGAGGGACGTGTTGCTGCTGCAGTGTTTTGAGGCGCTCGGTAAAGGCTGTCACCATAGCATCAGCTCTTCCCGACAGTAGGGCTTGCCAGTCTGTTTGTTGCAGGTCACTCTTGAGGGAGCACCAGTCTGCTCTATCCCACTGCCAGATGGTACGAGAGCTGGCCTCATCCCGTGCAACTCCCACATCTACCCGGGTCAGGATGGCGTGGTGATCCGAGCTTCCCACTGGTTCGAGCTGATGGCAAGTGGCTGTTCTCTCTCTCAGGTCGGTGATGACGGGATCCAGCGTCCCCCCACGCTCGTGGGTTGGGAAGGTAACAAGGTCCGTAAGGCCCTGTACCGTCAGGAGATTTCCATAGGCAGCTTCCTCGTGGTGGTGATTTAAGTCCCCAACAATCAGGACATTCCTGCAGCGGTGACGTGTCAGCAGGACGTCCAGTGTCTCTGTCAGAAAGTGGAGGGGGGCAGGTCCCTGCATTGGGGGTCTATACATAACGCAGAGAAGGAGGGCGGTGTTATCAGCCATTGCTACCTTGAGAAACATTGCCTCTATCGTGGGTGATAACTCTATTTCCAGTCTCTGGGCTTGCACTCCTTCCTTGAGGCACAGAGCAACACCTCCTCCTTGTCTCCCCTGGCGGTCGTTTCTGTACCAGGGGGAGTACCCACGTATCCTGCCGAAAGATGGCTCCACCTCGCTGTTGAGCCATGTTTCTGTCACTACAGCAATGTCCACCTGATGTCTCAGGACGAAACTGTGGGTCAGATCGCCAATGTTGGTGCGAAGGCCTCGCACGTTGGCTGAGAGGACCGTCAGTTTTCGGTGAGGCCTTCCTCCGTCCGCCATTTTACCTGAGAGGTTGGGTGCTGGGGGCGCTTGGGTAGGAGTGGGGAGGTGTCCACTGCCAGCCAGTTTTTTGGTTCCAGAGAGGAGACTGAGGCACGATGTGAGACAGTCCCGGCGGTGGAGGCACGTGTCTGGTGGCAGGCTGCCTGGTCTCGGCTATTACTCGTCTCAGAAGATGTTCTTGCCTTATGTCAGCAGCCTTCGAGTAGCACTTGTCCTCAGTGTGGCCTCGCCGGTAGCAGTATCCACAATTTTCCGTTCTCCCTCGTCGTGGGGAGGCGAGGTGCTGCCGGGAAGTGGGGTGGGTACTGTCGTTCTGCCAGGCCGAGTAGCGAGGGGAGGCGCCTGCTGTGAGGAGCCGTGGCGAGTGTGGCTGGGAGGATTTTGCCCTTCTTGGTAATGCCTTTTGTTCTTCTTTTTGTTTTTTTGTTTTTGTCTCCAATTCCAAGCTCCTTGTTGTCTGCTTGGGTGTTCCCTCTGACTGGTATCTGTCGTGCCGTGCCTGGTAACACTGCTGTCGGTGGTGCTGTTTCCGCAGCCTCTGGAAACGACAGTAACGCTGGGGGAGGTTGGAGTGTTGGTGGGAGGTGTGTTTTGTCCTTCCTCGTTGTCTCGCTCACTGTCGACCTCTTCTGAAGGGGAAGTGGGGGAGGCGCCAATGAGTTTGGAGAGTCTTCTTGGCCTGCCAGATTCCCCCACCAGCCACGCCAGGAGGCGGAGTCAGAACACACCTCTTCCCAGTCTTTGTCTATTTACTGGGAAAGGCACTCAAGGCCTTGCTAGTAACCTGTGGATGTTCCTCCTCGTGTTCTTCTTTCTCCACTTGCTCTAGGAGATTTAGGTGTTTTGCTATTTCCACCTTCTGATTCAGGAGAAGTCTTATCCTATAATTTTGTCTTTTGATGACACTCTTTTGTGTTTGAAACTTATGTCACTCCATCACTTTTCAGCAGATACGCCTTGGTCCTCATTTTCCTCTTCGTCTCTCTCTCTCTCTCTCTCTCTCTCTCTCTCTCTCTCTCTCTCTCTCTCTCTCTCTCTCTCTTCTCTCTCTCTCTCTCTCTCTCTCTCTCTCTCTCTCTCTCTCTCTCTCTCTCTCTCTCTCTCTCTCTCTGATTCTCTCTCTCTCTCTCTCTCTCTCTCTCTCTCTCTCTCTCTCTCTCTCTCTCTCTCTCTCTCTCTCTCTCTCTCTCTCTCTCTCTCTCTCTCTCTCTCTCTCTCTCTCTCTCTCTCTCTCTCTCTCTCTCTCTCTCTCTCTCTCTCTCTCTCTCTCTCTCTCTCTCTCTCTCTCTCTCTCTCTCTCTCTCTCTCTCTCTCTCTCTCTCTCTCTCTCTCTCTCTCTCTCTCTCTCTCTCTCTCTCTCTCTCTCTCTCTCTCTCTCTCTCTCTCTCTCTCTCTCTCTCTCTCTCTCTCTCTCTCTCTCTCTCTCTCTCTCTCTCTCTCTCTCTCTCTCTCTCTCTCTCTCTCTCTCTCTCTCTCTCTCTCTCTCTCTCTCTCTCTCTCTCTCTCTCTTCTCTCTCTCTCTCTCTCTCTCTCTCTCTCTCTCTCTCTCTCTCTCCTCTCTCTCTCTCTCTCTGATGAAAGTGAGGGTACAGGATAATTGTTGCATCACTAAGGCTTTCCAGATGAAATGAGGGTAAATCAAGGAAGGAAAGCACATGGAAGTCAGGTGCAGGTAAGCAGCAACCTTCACAAGTTAAAAGCAAGAATTGGGCATGCCAATTTATAGATAATATTTCATTAGTTTAATGGGAAATGGGCTCTGGTCAAATGGGCAAAATAAGAAATAAAAGGATAAAAAAAGGTTCACTGTAGATGAAAGTCCCGAAAGTGTGTCGAGCAAAAAATAGATAAATAAATAAATAAGGCATCTAAAATTGTAATATGGAGGAATTAAAACGAACACCCTTTTTTTTTTTGTCATTCAGAGAACCATCCCTCGTAGTAACACTGAATTAATAACCCACGAAGATACAAGCCTCCAGTGTAACAGTATGAACTGGCGAGAGCGTGGAGACGATCATGTACAGGCGGTAAGATGAACACCTTATCACCCTGCCAGACCCAACCCTCACAGCAGCATTGAATTATACACCATGATAGAGTGCTGTCGTTATAAAGGTTACTGCGCAACACTCATCAGTATCAGTATCCTTGCGCTATGCTGATTGGAACATCTCGCTGTACAATTATAGATACTTCCAGAGTCGTTATTTGTGAGGGAGCAGAGAGATGGCAAGACTGCATACCATATAATATCTTCAACGAGGCTGATTGAATAAGAGGTAAGGTGTGGGATTTAAAATGTGGAGCCTTATTGTGTAGAACGAGTGCTGAGAGTGGAGGAGTCGCTCTGATATAAAGGAAAGAGAATAGTTGTGTTTATTTGACAGGGAAGATTATTTATGGTGGGAAAGCTTGTGAGATAGTTGAGTGTGAGGGAGAAGGTTAGTGTAGTGCAAGGGAAGGGATAGGTGTGTGGCAGTTGTCTTGTGTTTAGTTGATAGGGACAATAACTGACGTGTCTCCTAAAGGAAGCTTGCTGATAGGAAAGCGTTGGAGGTACCTGAGAGTGAGGGAGGTTAGTCTAGTGCAAGGGAGGGAATAGGAGTGTGGCAGGTTGTGGTTAGTTCGTAAGGGCAATAGTTTATGTTACTCTTAAGGGAAGGTTGCTGAGGGGAAAGTCATACACGGTGTACTGGTGTTCTGAAGGGTCGTTTTGCCTTTGTGTCTTTGTCAATATTGCTCTTCCTTTCGTTTAGTATCCATGTAGGTTTGGTTTCTTTTCCGTGGCCATCAACGTGCACCACTACACCAGCTTTTGTCCAGTCACAGTGAAGGAAAGGAGTTTGTGTCTGTCTGTGTCCGGCTTTCAATCTTATTCTTTTTGCGCTCCATGTTTCTCTTCCTCTAGCTCTTGTTTTCCTGCGTGGTTTTGTGTCATTTCCTTTGCCGTCTCCGTGAACCACTGCACTTCACACTACCTGTTTTATCGCACCTTTTGTCCAGACACAGTGAAATAAAGCAGTTTGTGTATTTGCGTGGGCGGCTCTCCTTTCCATATCCCTCTTCCTTCAGCTTTTGTTTTCCTGTGTGGTTTAGTGTCTTAAGGCAATGGACACCGCGCGACCTTCTTTACCGCATGCGTTCGTTCCAAATCAGTAGTGAAGAATCGGACTCTTTTGTACTTAATTAAGACGTGTTGACAATGGACATCACACTTATTGCATTTAGTTATCTTGTGAATAATGTAGGACACGATCTTTGTCTTCTGCGCATGCGCAGAAGACGCAACTAAACACTTTGTCACGGGCCACACTTTGGCATGTGACACCGGCACACGCCTATCCCACCCTGCTTAAAAAAAGTTAAGGCAGTTACAGTGCGCGGAGCTGATGAGGGTGTGGGCGGCGGGCGGAGCTTAAACGCTTTTACACGCAAAACATTAATAGGCCTCGCTCTCCCGTGTTAATAATGGGAAATTGCCACTCTCTTTTGCATCACTAGAGGAAAGCTAAAGAGAACTGATGGTTTGACTTTTGTAAACCACATCATAGTTTTATCAAAATGTCACCCAGACCCTTTATTAATGGTGTTAATGCCAGAGGGAGTGAACAACTACATAAATCTGTTTGCAGATGATACGAAACTGTGCAGAGTTATAAAGCAAAAAAAGGATTGTGAAATACTGCAAGAAGACCTAAATAAGATCTGGGAATGGAGTAAAAAGTGGGAAATGGAATTCAATGTGAACAAAAGCCATGTCATGGTAATGGGAAAGAGTGAAAGACGACCCGTGGGAATCTATAATATGGCAGATGGAGTAGAACTGGAGAAAGTAAAAAAGGAAAAAGACTTAGGAGTGACGATGGAAGACAACAATGAACCGGTAACTTTTAGAGAAACATATAATTTGCTGAGGAATATTGGAGCAGCATTTCACTACATGGGCAAAGAAATGATGAAGAAATTGATAAGTACTATAATAAGACCCAGATTGGAATATGCAGGAGAAGTGTGGACCCCTTATAAAAAAAAAAAAACACATAAGGAAGTTGGAGAGGCTACAAAAAATGGCTACAAGAATGTTTCCAGAATTTGAAAGGATGACATATGAGGAGAGACTAAAGGCTATGGATCTTCCAACCCTGGAACAAAGAAGGGAGAGAGAAGATCTGATACAAGTTTATAAATTGATCAACGGAATGGACCAAGTGGATAATGAGAAACTGATGCTGAGAGAAGAATATGACATTCGAAGCACAAGATCGCATAGTAAAAAGCTGAGAAAAGGAAGATGTCTGAGAGATATTAAAAAATATAGTTTCCCGCAAAGATGTATTGAGATGTGGAACAGTTTAAATGAAGAAGTAGTGTCTGCAACGAGTGTGCATACTTTTAGAGTAAGATTGGATAAGTGTATATATGGAGACGGGGCCACACGAGCATAAGGCCCAGGCCCTGTAAAACTACAACTAGGTAAATACAACTAGGTAAACACACACACACACACACACACACACACACACACACACACACACACACACACACACACACACACACACACGTCCACGTGTAAGTTAGAATTCCATCACATACCACTTTGAAGTTATGTCATTTGTGGAGTGGTTTGAAGTTAGCTACATGTCACCAAGATACCTACCCAGGTTCTAGGTGGTTGCAACAAAGACGCGCTTGGGTGGTGATATGAGCCCTAATATGCCCATCACTATAAAGAAAATTGCCTGCGCCACTAATGGGTGGAAGCTGAACAGCGCTATAGGCCATAAATTAAACAACAACAAAACAAAAAGAAACACAAAGACAGACAGACAGACAAGACCTGCTAACACTGACGGAGGATGGAGACACACGAACAAGAGAAGGAGATGCAAATGTCATGAAAATTCAGTGTCTGAGGAACATTAAGAAGTTCAGTTTTCCACGCAGGACGGACGCTAGTGTAGTGAACCACACTACTACTACTACTACTACTACTACTACTACTACTACTACTACTACTACTACTACTACTACTACTACTACTAGACGGTGTGAGGTCACGGGCCAGGCTGGTCTCAGGTCTATCCGAAGATCGGAAATAATGAGCTCTGAGCTCGTTCCGTAGGGTGACGTCTGGCTGTCTCGTCAGAGACTGCAGCAGATCAAACAGTGAAACACACACACAGAAATGCTGTCTGCTGTCTGACGAAAGCAAAGTTCTCTCTCTCTCTCTCTCTCTCTCTCTCTCTCTCTCTCTCTCTCTCTCTCTCTCTCTCTCTCTCTCTCTCTCTCTATATATATATATATATATATATATATATATATATATATATATATATATATATATATATATATATATATATATATATATATATATATGTGACGTCAGATCAGCTGGGTGGAGGAGCTGCGAAGGGGGTAGCCGGGAATTGAGGCGAGCGGGCGGGACGGATTCTTTACGAGAATGCCCCTAATCATTATGTCACCACCGCCACCACCACCACCACGATCATCATCATCATCACCACCACCACCATCATCTTTACATCAACACCACTGCTATCACTACTATTACTACCATCATGCCCATCATCATCATCATCATTACATCACCACTGCTATCACTACTATTACTACTTTAACCATTATTACACCACCACAACCACAACCACCATCATCATCACCATCAGGCAGGTAAACACACCCATCCTCTCTCCTCTGCCTCTCCCACCCTCACTCCCTCCCTTCCTCGATCCTTTCCTCTCTCCACATCCTTCCCCCTCCCGCCTCTCGATCATTCCTTTCCTCTCTCCTCTCTCCTCTAGCTCCATCCCTCCCGCCCCAATTCTCTCTCTTACCCCCTCTCCCTCCCTCTAGCCCTCCCTCCTTCCCTCCCACCCGCACCCTCCTCCCGTCCCCCCAATCCATTACCCTCCCTCCCTCGTCGTCATGAAGATGTGTAGCGTGTACGTACGGATATAGAAAATAGATAACTCGATATTATTACAGGAATTTCATAGACGCTCCCGTAACGAAATCTGGGAACAACATGCAGGTGGCCGTGGGAATATTGGGCTAAACTATTGGAGATGCAAGGAGGGACACGGAAAACTGACATCTATCGGGGAAATGTGAAAGGAGAACCGAGACCAGACCAGGCCAGGGCGGCATATGTGTCACCTTATAAGAGGGATATGAGAGAGAGAGAGAGAGAGAGAGAGAGAGAGAGAGAGAGAGAGAGAGAGAGAGAGAGAGAGAGAGAGAGAGAGAGAGAGAGAGATAATAGAGTGAGATGAGAAGGATGAAACCAGAAACTGTCTGAGGAATTTTCGTATACTAATGAGATCACGACAAGGAAAAACAGACAGAAAGACACACAGACGGACAGACAGACAGGTGGACAGAGAGACAGACAAGGAGGGCGGACTGGAAGTAGGAAGATGAGTGTTATGAAAGTTAAGATAAGGAATAGAGAAAATGATGGAAAAAAGTGATAGATAGATAAACAGACAGAAAGAGATAGATGGACAGATGGATAAGATGATAGATAGATAAATAAATAAATGAATAAACAAATAGATAGGATGGTAAGTAAGTAGATAGACTGATAGATAGATAGATAGATAGATAGATAGATAGGTGAACAGAAATGTGGTTAGGTTAGCTTTGTTATAACCTCCGTATCACTTAAAAACATCTATCAGGTCTACTCCATTTAAAAGCCATGTCTTTCCTCTCTATCTTTATCTCTCTTATTTTTCATCATGCTTGAGCCCATTAATTCTCGTTCTCCCCTAATTACTAACTTTTATCTGGCATACTCAATTTAAAAACCAATTCTTTCCTATCTCTTTTTTTATCTGTTTTTCTATCTATTCATTTATTGACTTTTTTTTTATTTATCATATTTGAGTACTTTAATTCTTGTTCTCTCTTATTAACTTCTATCAGGCCTACACTATTTCCAGACCAGTTATTTCCTGTATATATTTCTTAGTTAATTTTTATCATGATTTGAGTCCATCATTTGTTGTCTTATCCTGGTTACTGATCCTGAGAAATATCCTACCGTTATCCCTATCACAACCCCTGCACCACTTAACCCCTTGAGTACCATGACGCGTTCTCATATTCATTCTGCTTACTGTTTGGTGATTCTGTACACCTTTAGAAACTTATGTTGGGGTTTGAAATAGTGAAGACTCCAGCCATTTAGCTTCTGACCTCCATAGACCCTTCTTAATGTATATAAAGTCTTTTAATCATACACAAAACTGAAGGTAAAATTGTGTCCCAGTACTGAAGGGGTTGAAGGCCACTTAAGCTACACTTGTATAAGAAATATAAAGAAAACATTAGTCTCTACAATGAATTAGAAGACAGATAAAGAAGATAGATAGATAGATAGATATATGGATAAATAGATAGACAGATTGGAAAATAAAAATTTGCATATGTTATCTTTGTTGTAGCCTGTTGTAGACTGCCACATATAAGCCTGATGGTTCCTTGCAGTCTGCCTTATTTTCTTAATTTGTTATGTTTTTTTTCGTAATGGATACTCTTCATTTCCCGTACGTGTTTTCACAAATTCTTCTTTGTACTGATTCTAATAGACGTAAATCCTTCATTAAAATCCTTTCCTATATGTTCTTTAAATCAATCTTATTTGTACCGATTCTTAAATCCTTCACTTTTAACTCTTGTATCATTTAAAATCTTTTCCTGTACGTTTTTTAAGCCATTCAGTACCAGGATGTGTCTTAATATTTATTCTGCTTACTATTTGATGATTTTATACAGCTTCAGAAACTTGTGTAGTGATTGAAATAGTGAAGACTTTGGCCATGAATCTTCTGACCTCCATAAACCCTTGCTAGTGTAAATAAAATCTTCTAATGGTACCCAAAACTCGTGGTAAAAATGCGTCCCAGTACTGAAGAGGTTAAATAAATCTTTGTACTAATTCTAATAGACTCTTGTACCACTTAAAATCCTTTTCTCTCTGTCCTTTTAATAATTCTTCTTTTACTGAATCAAATAGACGTAAATTTTTCCTCCTTATCCTCTGTGCCACTTAGAAACCTTTGTAAAACTTGGCCGTGATCATAAAGAAGCTCAACCTAATTCTGGCGGGTTGGCAATACTGTACCGCGGCGCAGGTGAGGTGGACGTGCTATACGTCATGTCAGGAGAGGTGAAGGTGATGGATTGGGCGCGTGATTACCTGTGCTGCTGGGGAAGGTGTGGGGAGTGGGGGGAATGTGAGGGGACACGTGGGTCTGTCTCATTCCTCTCATTCCTCCTGCCTTGAATCCGCGGATGTAGTTTCGCGTGACGGACGGCTCAGGGAAAATAAAGGCGTGGGACGTTTCTCGTTTCCTCTCGTGTCTCCGTTTTCTTCGTGTCCTGCCCCCTTTCCCGCCTCTTTGTCAATAGGGGGGACTTGGGAAATCATACTGGCTAGGATGGAAGAATGAATGGTATCAGTATAAGGGAAGGATGGATAGAATAGATGGTATTAGCACGAAGAAAAGTAAGGATGGATGGATTAGTATGAAAGAAGAGAAGGATGGAGAGAATGGATGGTATTGGTATGAAGGATGGAATATAGTGTATGATAGTGTCAGTTTAACCCATTCAGTACAATGACGCGTTTCCATATTCATTGTGCTCAGTATCTGGTGATTTTATATAGCTTCACAAACTTATGTGAGGGATTAAAATAGTGAAGACTATGAACGTCGTGTACCAACACACATGCACTGTTGGTGACTGCAGTCACCTAAATTCGAGGTACATTGGCTTCACATCTACAACCCTATCAAAGAGAATTACAGCACACCTACAAGACGGCGCTATAAGACGACACTACATGAATGAACACGGCATCATCCTGAAGCGACATCACATGGAAAGCAACACCACCATCCTAGTTAAAGAAAACGACAAAAGAAGACTCAAGATGACGGAAGCAGTACATATCTACTCAGAAAACCTACCATCAACATACAACAGCAGCCAGAATCATCGTTACCATCCCAGCGACAGCCACACGGAGCTGTAGCCGGCTGCTCATTGGCCGCTTCAGACGAAACTCGATCCGCGCTCTGACTGACTACCTGACGCGACTACCTGCTTCCGCCGCCCATATAAGCCCGCATCCTCACTAGTTGCACTCACTCTTTCCTGAAGATGGTCTGATCAAGACCGAAAGACGTCTAGAAAATGGACTTTGGCACACTACTCTACCAACTAAAACCGGACGAACGCACCCTTGTGCGAAAAACACAAAATACGCTGTACAAAAGAATAATGCAGACCTCGCTGTTGACTTCAATAGTATATATATATATATATATATATATATATATATATATATATATATATATATATATATATATAGAGAGAGAGAGAGAGAGAGAGAGAGAGAGAGAGAGAGAGAGAGAGAGAGAGAGAGAGAGAGAGAGAGAGAGAGAGAGAGAGAGAGAGAGACTCAGAGCTCATAGACCGGTCTTCGGTAGACTGAGACCACAACACACTCCACACACCGGGAAAGCGAGGCCACAACCACTCCAGTTACATCCCGTACCTATTTACTGCTAGGTGAACAGGGGCCACACATTAAGTGGCTTGCCCATTTGCCTCACCGCGCAGGTGTAAAAATTATAATAATATTAATAATAATAATAATAATAATATTAATAATAATAATAATAATAATAATATATGGTTTATTAATTAGGCAATGTAAACAAATTACACTGAAAATGTACAAGGGGGGCGGGACATTAAAACAATGAACTGAAATGCTTAACCTAACTATGGATCTAACTTAACCTAAAATTCACTTATTAATTTACTTATTTATTTAAGGCTCGCACAATAGTGGGCATCGCGCTAAGTCGGTACCGATCAGTGCGCTGTGCTCTTAAGGGCGCCACGCGATTCTGGTGTCGGGTGGCGCGAGCAGGGGGAGGCACGTGGGGGGGTAGCAGGTGGCGGAGACGTGGATGACGCAACAGTCCTTCCCCAAATTTTTCCAAGGCTTCCTGGTGTCTTGTGGCCAGCCTCGCCAGACTCAGGCAGGTCAGGGCGTCCTCCTAGGACCGGTAGGCAGGCCCAAGGATGACCCTGAACGCCCTCCTCTGAACCCTCTCCGGCTGTTGTCGTTGTGTGAGGTTCAGGGAGGAGGACCACGTTGGGGCGGCGTACATGAGCTTAGGGAGTATAAAGGTGAGGTACACTCCCCTCAGCTCATCTGTCGGTGCTCTCAGGGACCTGAGTCGGCGCAGTAAATAGATTTTGTATGAGGCTGTGTATGTTTGTCGCTGTACAATTATAGATACTTCCAGAGTCGTTATTTGTGAGGGAGCAGAGAGATGGCAAGACTGCATACCATATAATATCTTCAACGAGGCTGATTTAATAAGAGGTAAGGTGTAGGATTTAAAATGTGGAGCCTTATTGTGTAGAACGAGTGCTGAGAGTGGAGGGAGTCGCTCTGATATAAAGGAAAGAGAATAGTTGTGTTTATTTGACAGGAAGATTATTTATTGTGGGAAAGCTTGTGAGATAGTTGAGTGTGAGGGAAAAGGTTAGTGTAGTGCAAGGGAAGGGATAGGTGTGTGGCAGTTGTCTTGTGTTTAGTTGATAGGGACAATAACTGACGTGTCTCCTAAAGGAAGCTTGCTGGTAGGAAAGCGTTGGAGGTACCTGAGAGTGAGAGAGGTTAGTCTAATGCAAGGGAGGGAATAGGAGTGTGGCAGGTTGTGGTTAGTTCGTAAGGGGCAATAGTTTATGCTACTCTTATGGGAAGGTTGCTGAGGGGAAAGTCATACATGGTGTACTGGTGTTCTGAAGGGTCGTTTTGCCTTTGTGTCTTAGTCAATGTTTCTCTTCTTTTTGTTTAGTATCCATGTAGGTTTGGTTTCTTTTCCGTGGCCATCAACGTGCACCACTACACCAGCTTTTGTCCAGTCACAGTGAAGGAAAGGAGTTTGTGATTGTGTGTGTCCGGCTTTCGATCTTATTCTTTTCTTCGCGCTCCATGTTTCTCTTCCTCTAGCTCTTGTTTTCCTGCGTGATTTTGTGTCATTTCTTTTGCCGTCAGCGGGAACCACTGCACTTCACACTATCTGTTTTATCGCACCTTCTTTTGTCCAGTCTCAGTGAAGTAAAGCAGTTTGTGTATTTGCGTGGGCGGCTCTCCTTCCCATATCCCTCTTCCTTCAGCTTTTGTTTTCCTGTGTGGTTTAGTGTCTTTCTCTTCGCCATCACTGTTAGCCACTGCACTTCACACTACCTGTCTTAACACACCTGCTTTTGTCCAGTCACAGTGAAGGAAAGGAGTTCAGTTAAGGCAATGGACACCGCGTGACCTTCTTTACCGCATGCGTTCGTTCCAAATCAGTAGTGAAGAATCGGACTCTTTTGTACTTAATTGAGACGTGTTGACAATGAACATCACACTTATTGCATTTAGTTGTCTTGTGAATAGTGAAAAACAGGATCTTTGTGTTAATTCACCGGACAACACTCCATTTTGTGTTGCTTTTGATTGTGTCCTGTGATTTGTGAAGACACTATTTTAACTCCTTCACTAGTGGGAAGCATTTTTTCTTTGTTTTGGTTATAATTAGACAATTTTATTGACATTAGGAAGGGTGTATGGAGGTCACAAGATTAATGGCCACAGTCTTCACTATATTAATGCCCCCCACATAAGTTTGTGAAGGTGTATAAAATCACCAAATAGTAACCAAAAAGAATCTGGAAACGTGTCGTGGTACTGAAAGGGTTAAACTACCACCTGAACAGTAAAAACCACCACTGAAGGTCCCATGTGAACTCTGGAACTTTCTCCCTGCATGCCTCTGTATTTCCACTTTCCTATGACGTGACTTCAGTTAAGAGGGACCTTTCCGCACATTTATCCCTTCATTCTTTTATTTATTTATTTATTTATTCATTTTTCATTTATTTATTTTTTTACTTAATCTTTATTTTTCTATTTATCTATTTATTTTTTTGTGGCTAACTAACTTTCTCGGACGTGCAATGTGACTGGCAACCAAATGGGTCTTCTTTTCATTTATGTTACATTTGGCCAATTTTCCCATCTTACCTACAAGAAAATATCACCTCAACCAGCAGAGTCTTTTGAATAGTGTGAAGTGACAACACTCAAGCACTCTCTGTAACACTGCCACTACTACAACTCCACTTGTGCTGGTGACGGGGCGCTCACACACTGGGAAAATGAAGGAAAGATAATAGAAACAGGATGAGAGAGAGAGAGAGAGAGAGAGAGAGAGAGAGAGAGAGAGAGAGAGAGAGAGAGAGAGATTGTTATGAAGGTGGAGTGAAGGAGAGAGAAATGAACGGAAACAAGAAGAGGAGAGGAGGGGATGGAGAAGATAAGAGAGGAGAACTGCCTCACGGTTTGCTCCAGGAGTGAGATATTGGAGGAATGTTGTGTTGTCTGCATCATTGCTCCCTCTCTCAGCCTTCCTTTCCTCCTCTCCCTCATACGCTCCGATACAAGATAACAACACGTGTAAATTAAGCCTTATTCTCTGACTCGATAAGGTTTATTTT
>NW_025541433.1:32500-42500 GCF_017591435.1 Portunus trituberculatus | reverse complement strand
ATAATAATAATAATGATAATAAAACAATGATAATAATAATAATGATAATAATAATAATGATAATAATAATAATAATAATAATAATAATAATAATAATAATAATAATAATAATAATAATAAAAGTAATAAAAATAATGAAAATTATAATGATAAAGAAAAAGTTATAATAACAATAATAATAATAGTAATAATATAATAATAATAATAATAATAATAATAATAATAATAATAATAATAATAATGATAATAATAATAATAATAATAATAATAATAATAATAATAATAATAATAATAATAATATAATAGTAATAATAATGATGATAATAATAAAATAATAATAATAATAATAATAATAATAATAATAAAATTAATAATAATTATAAGAAAAATAATAATAAAATATTAAAAATGATGAACAACAACAAAAAAAATAACAATAATGATAATAATAATAATAATAATAATAATAATAATAATAATAATAATAATAATAATAATAATATAAATAACAATAATAATAATGATAATAATAAAATGATAGTAATAATAATAATAATAATAAAAAAATAATAATAATCATAATAATGATAATAATAATAATAATAATGATAATAATAATAAAAATAATAGTATTATTAATTATAATAATAATGATAATAATAATAATAATAATAATAATAATAATAATAACTATACCAACAACAATAGTAATAACAATAATAATAATAATAATAATAATAATAATAATAATAATAATAATAATAATAATGACAATAATAAGTTATAATAATAATAAAGAAAAATATAAAAAATGTATTTACATTATCCGACTCGTATGGCTCGTGGCAAGGACCTCTGAGTGTTGCGAGCGCTACTTAGCTGCTGTGTTGTATGTGTGGCGGGATGGACAAATAGAGAGATTGATAAATGAGATCACGCAAGACTTGCTACAACTTGGCAAAATACTGCACAAAACTTGGTATTTTTTTTTATTTAACATTACATATGTAAAAACAGACAATAATGGTGGCAGACATAACCCTGCCTTATGTTGAAAATGATGACAAGTATTTCCTCCGTCGATACGTGTCAAAATTGAGAGCTACCATAAGCATAAAGGGCAGGCTAATGTCACGTCCGCTTCAGAGCCACGAACAGCCAGGTAAATAGTCGCCGTCGTTCAGTCTTCAGTATTTGGTAATTAATGCTGTTGAGGCCGTCCGTCTTGAACCTCGACTTACCCTGGCGGAGGCTTGTGAATCTGCAGAGCGGAGACAACTCTCATCGTTGGCAATAACACAAAGCATACAAGACTACCTATTATCATTCCTTCTTCTTGGCGAGGCCACGCAGGCCGTCAGGCTCACCTGTCAGGGTTGGGATTCGCCTTCTTGTGGGACAGCATGGTGTAGCGGGCCACCTTCCTTGGGTAGCGCGAGATTTGGAGGCCGTGATGTCTGATGCGGTTAAAGAAGTCATCGTCCTCACCTCCCCAGCCCCAGAACTTATTGCTGAACCCGTTGATGGCCTTGAACTGCTTCGCTGTGATGGCAGACACGCCTCCAAAATATTCTCTATACCGCAATCTATAGATTGTGTAAACACGTTATGAAGTATCTTACTTCTAATGTAATTACTTTACATTAATATTCCAATTACACTACACTAATATTCCAATACATTTTAGAATACATCCCCCTCTCTCCTGTCTACGAAAACAATTCTGTGCAAAAGACAGCTATGTACTTCTATATAGTTACATTTAAAATGTTAGAGAAACTATGGTAATACAAAGTCCAATAAGAAAGTGCTAAAATCATGCCCTATATGTGCACACCACGTGTGTGTGCTAGTATGTGCCAAATGAGAATTCCTTGAGTACATGCCTCTCCTCACACACAAACACGCACACACACACACACACACACACACACACACACACACACACACACACACACACACACACACACACACACACACACACACACACACACACACACACACGGAAGGCTTAATGTTAAAAAAGAAAAATCATGGAGAGATAAGCATATAGCATTGCAAGATATGTTGAAGTGAGGCAAAAAGCACAATAAGATAGTGAACAAAGAATAGTGAAAAATTGTGAGAGATCCAAAAAAAAATTCACAAAAGAATCAACAGCAAACTTCAAAAGAAATAAAAATGAAAAAGTGAAAATTGGGAATGACGTACATGAAGATGTCTCTGATATTGTTGCAAAGCTGAATGATTGTTTCTGTAAAGTATTCACAAACGAAATAAAATTCACTGGGAGCATACTACCTGAAGAGAAACAAACAAACAGGATGTGATAGTCTCAAAGAGTGACATTGAGAAAGATGTAAATGGCATGGACGTCAACAAATCAATGGGTCCGGGTGAAATGTTGGGTAGAATGTTAATAGAATGTCAAGAGTAGTTGCTGGAACCAATCTTGAATATCGTGAAAAGATAGATTACAATGGGACAAGTGCCAGTGGAGTGGAAGAGGACAGATGTAGTACCAATATACAAGAGTGGACGTCGAATGGAGCCATTGAGTTATAGACCTGATTCACTGACTAGTATTATATGTAAGATATGTGAAGAAGTGATTAAAGACAAGTGATACGAATTTTTAGAAAATGAAGGAATCTTAAGAGAGAACCAGCTTGGCTTCAGAAAAGGAAAATCATGGTTATCAAATTTATTATATTTCTACTCAAGAGTGCTTGATATTTTACAGAAGCGAGACGGCTGGGTCGACTGTGTGTACCTTGATTTGACAAAAGCAGTTGATAAGATTCCACACAACAGGTTAATGTGGAAGCTGAGAATTATTGGGGGAATAAGGGGAACCCTGGCAGACTGGATGATAAACTACCTGACATGCAGGGAAATGAAAACGATGGTGAAGGGAATGAATGAGAGTGACCAGTGGAGTTCCCCAAGGATACGAGTTTGATCCCATCATGTTTCTGATATACATAAATGATATGCCAGCGGGAATGAAAAGTAATATGAGTATGTTTGCAGATGACGCAAAGATTATGAGGAGAATAAGAAACGAGGAAGATTGCAAGAGGAGTTCATCATTAACAAAAGTCAAGTAATGAGAATGGCCAAAAGCAAATCTAAACCGCATAAGGAGTACCAGCTGGGGAGAGAGATAATAACTGAAATCAGCGAAGAAAAGGACTTTGAAGTGATTATAAAGAACAACTTATCACCAGAAAAGCACATTAACAGAGTATTTAAAAAAAAAAAAACAGCACACCCAAAAGAATTGGATTCTCATTCAATTACTTGTTTGAGAATATGATAAAGAAAATATTAATCACCTTCACTAGACCTCAGTTGGAATATGCAGTGGTCATATGGTCACCACATATGAAGAAATACGTGAAGAACCTACAAAGAGTGCAGTGGTTGAAAACTAGCAGATGTGGGCGCGTTGCTAGATATCAGGTAATCCGGTACCGCTCCTCTGGACATCGAAACGCAGTTAGTCCGTATCTGCACTTCCGCGCCTAACCCCCCCTCAAGATGGGAACCGCCATGTCGTGGTTGGGGGGGGGCTTGCGTGCCCTTGTGACCTGGCGAGCTAAGCTAAAGAGGGCTTAGGCCCCTGCTCCGCCCTTCTGAGGGGGAGAGGGCTACCCATGCTAGTAAGGTCGCCAGTGAGGGGCCAGACTAAATAGTTCCTACGTAAGCTGACAGTGGACCAGCGGAGCCACCCGCTGGAAGGATCGCCCAATAGGGGCCGTCCTGTGCTGGATGGTTCAGGCTGGGATGCTTTGGGAAGGGGGTCTCAGCTCTGTCGTGGACAAATATTCGCATCATGTGGGGCCTTTTTCTAAAACGATTGGTCAGCATGGGGACAAGGTACCCCGTCCACGGCAGCCAGCGCTCCCTCCCATTGTACTCCCAGTAGGTACTTCCCTTGCCCGTGGAGCTTATATTTTGTGTTACTGTTTGGTAAAGATATTACGCAAGCGAGGATGTTGCAACATCTCCCATGCCCTACTGACAGCATGTTCAAGACCGTCTTTTACAATTTTTAGTGATTCTCGCAGTGCTCTTGCTGCTCTCTCCTTCTCTAATATTTTCCACAATCCACTGGTTTTATCAGCTTTGGAGTGGCTTTCTTCTTCTTCCCAGCTTTTTCCTATTCGGGGTCGCCGTTGTGAATTAGCCTTCTCCACGTATTTCTGTTGTTTGCCATCTCTGGATTTATATTCTTCTCCCTAAGATCTCCGTTTTTGCAGTCAATTATCTTCGTTTGGGCCGTCCTCTTCTTCTAACTCCCTGCACTTCCATTTCCATGATCTCCCTTCCTACGTGGTCTTCGCCAACTCTTCTTCTCAAGTGTTCATACCACCTCAACCTTGCCTCCTGGATTCTCTTGGACACTTCAACTACTTTCACTGTTCCTCTTATGTACCATCCATCTCAACATCTTCATCTCCGCCACATCCATCTTCCTCTCTTCGATCTTCTTCAAAGGTGCTGCTTCCAGCCCATACATCAAAGCAGGTCTGACGACTGCTTCCTGAACTTTGCCCTACACTCTTACTGGTACCCTTCTATCGCATATCACACCCGAAACTTGCCGCCAATTGTTCCAGCCGCACTGAATCCGGAAGTTCACTTCTTTTTCCATTTCCACTGTCTCGTCTACCATTGATCCCAAGTACCTAAATGTTTTCACTCTCTTCAACTTTTCAGCATTCAGTTTAATTGTGGCCTGTTGGTCGCCCCTTGTATCAGTCGTACAATATTCAATTTTGGACCTACTTATCATCATTCCTCTGCTTTCCAAAGCAATTCTCCATTCTTCTAATTTTCTTTCCAGCTGTACTCTATTTTCGGTCATTAAGACGATGTCATCAGCATATAATACACACCAGGTTGGTTCCTTTCTGATTTTTTTCAGTTATGACATCGAACACTATGTTGAATAGTAGTCGGCTTAGTGCCGATCCTTGGTGTAAGCCGACTTTCACCTGAAAGCTATCCGTTGTGCCAATAGAACTCAGAACTCTATTTGTAACATTCCTGAAGCATTTTTGGACAATACTGACATACTTTTCTGGCACTCCTCTTTCTCTCAGGCTTCTCCATACTTCTTGCCGTGGGATGCTATCATACGCTTTCTATATATATATATATATATATATATATATATATATATATATATATATATATATATATATATATATATATATATATATATATATATATATATATATATATATATATATATATATAGTCTTCCTCATAACCTAAAAAAAAAAATTGAAGAATTGTCTTCTTTGGAGTTGACTGCCACTGCTTTATTAGGTGTGTGTGTGTGTGTGTGTGTGTGTGTGTGTGTTTCACTGTTTGATATGCTTCAGTCTCTGACGAGACAGCCAGACGTTACTCTACGGAACGAGCTCAGAGCTCATTATTTCCGATCTTCGGATAGGCCTGAGACCAGGCACACACCACACACCAGGACAACAAGGTCACAACTTCTCAATTTACATCCTGTACCTACTCACTGCTAGGTGAACAGGGGCTACACGTGAAAGGAGACACACCCAAATATCTCCCGGCCGGGGAATCGAACCCCGGTCTTCTGGCTTATGAAGCCAGCGCTCTAACCACTGTTTTTAGTGGTGGTGTTGGAGGCAGTAGTATTTTTACTGCTCCTGCTGGTCCTGTTGCTGCTCCTGCTGATGCTGCTGGTATCAGTAAATGCATACATTTCACATGTTTTTACTAATGTAACTTATATTCAATGCAGAGAATATTAGCTTCTAAAGTACACACAAACACTGTCAAATTTTGATGTTTTGGAGTAGCTTTTGTGAACGCATTATCGGTAAGGTAACACGTGGATATCAACAATATGATATTCTAAAATGTCCACAAAATGTTTCTTTTTTACGTTTTACATTAATATTCTATGTTCTTTGATCTATGGTTCTTATTGTTTATGTAAGGTATGTGTGTGTGTGTGTGTGTGTGTGTGTGTGTGTGTGTGTGTGTGTGTGTGTGTGTGTGTGTGTGTGTGTGTGTGTATGCGCTTCTTAGTTTACGTAGTATTTTAAGTGAAGTTTTTATATAGCTTTAAATATTTTACTTTTTTATTATCGCATTTTACATTTTTAAGTATCCTCAAAATTTCTTTTTTTAATAATCTCTGACACGACAAACTGTTTATAGAGCTGTTTATTGTCATTAATTACTTACAATATGCTATATTTTAGTGAAAATACTGATGATGTAAATGAGTGCATTGTTATGTATACTGAATAACCATTGTACGAGTAAAATGGAATAAATTTCTGAATCTGAATTTGAATCTCTCTCTCTCTCTCTCTCTCTCTCTCTCTCTCTCTCTCTCTCTCTCTCTCTCTCTCTCTCTCTCTCTCTCTCTCTCGTGTGTGTGTGTGTGTGTGAGAGAGAGAGAGAGAGAGAGAGAGAGAGAGAGAGAGAGAGAGAGAGAGAGAGAGAGAGAGAGAGAGAGAGAGAGAGAGAGAGAGAGAGATCCTGCAGCCAGTCCTGCAGCAGCCTCCTACATACTCGCCCTGGGTCCAGCCCCTTCACCCCCAACAAATGGCTGCCTGATAAGGTAACATGGACGCCAGCAGCATCACGGTCCTCTCAGCTAATGTGAGGGGATTCAGGACAAACGTAGGAGAACAAACACACACATTCATCCTCAGACATCGGGTGGATGTAGTAGTGGCTGTAGAGACCTTCCTTGATGAAAGCTGCATCACAATATGCGACAAAATTCCCGGATACTCGCCATGGGTGAGGCGAGACAGACAAGGAAGGCAGGGAGGTGGTATAGCTGTGTGTCACCGCGACGGGATGCAGGTTGATGTTTTGCCAGTTGACATCCCGCTGTTATGGAGATCGTCTTTCTCCGCGTCATCCTCGCAGATGAGAGCGGTCTGCTACTGTGTGCAGCATACAGACCACAGTGGCAAGGAAACGCTCCCCTAAACTACCTCTCTGAGCACCTCGATGACATCATGGCTGCCCATAACTGCCAACATGTAGTTATTGTAGGGGACCTCAACCAACACTTGGTGATGAGAGCCTTCACAGACCTCACTGTAGTGCAGGGTCTCCACAACCATGTCAACTTCCCAACACACCAGCGTGGAGGCTCCCTGGATCCTGTGCTCTCTGATCTGCCAGAGGCTTGTGTGATGTGCCGCCCACTGGACCGTGTGGGTAGCTCTGATCACTATGCAGTGTTGTCCTCCATCAATCTCTCCGCTGCTAGAGAGGAGGAACAACAGCGAGTCATCTGGTTATGGGAGCGTGCTGACTGGGAGGCTATGAAGCGGTCTCTGTCAGCGACTGATTGGCACACCGTACTGACTGGAGACCCACACCACGATACCATCGCCTTTACCACCGTCCTTCTCTCCTACAACAACAATTTGTGCCACACAGGGTGTACACAACAAACCCTAAGGACCAACAATGGTTTGGCTACCAATGTAGAGTCGCTGCTGACAATAAATATAGAGCGTGGCAACACTACAAGCGACATCCCACGCAGGTCAATAAAGCCCGGCACAGAAGAGCGTGCAAGATAATGGTAAAGACAGCAAAGTGGGCCAAGGCCAGATGGGAGACGGATATCAAGAAAAACTCTCCTCTAACCAGGTTGATGCTAAGCAATGGTGGAACCTGGTGAAGGAGAGACAAGGCATCTCCCATCAAGTGCGAATCCCAGCCCTTACCAAACCTAACGGAGACCTGGCTGTCACCAGTCGTGAAAAGGCTGATCTCCTTGCCGCAGAGTTCAGCCGGAAAATGACAACTGGTGACCCCAACAGGCAGCCACCTGCCCTCCCCCGTCTTGGTACCTCATCCCTTCAGAATGTTGTCATTACTGAAGATGATGTAGGAAGACTCCTGAGAGGAGTGAACACCAGGAAGGCACCAGGCCCTGACGGATTAAGCCCACATATACTTAAAAACTGTGCGACTGAACTAACAGCCCCCCTCGCACTCATCTTCCGGCAGTGCCTGCAGACCGGGGAGTGGCCATCACTTTGGAAGGAGGCGAGAATTACACCAGTGCACAAGAAGAGGTCAAGAGCAGAGCCAGGAAATTACCGACCCATCTCCCTCCTCTCAGTGGTGAGCAAGATCTTTGAGAGGATAATTGGTGAGCAGATCAACAAATACCTTGAGGAGAATCACCTTCTATCTCCGAAGCAATTTGGATTTAGAAAAGGCCGTTCAACCTCTGATCTCCTCCTCTTGCTCTCCAAATCCTGGCATGATGCCCTTGATGCCGGACGCCCCTCCCTGGTGATCGCCTTAGACATTGCCGGTGCTTTTGACTCTGTGTGGCATCATGCGCTGACTACTAAACTCCAGCAGCTGGGCATCACCGGGGACCTGCTACAACTGTTCACCAGCTACCTCACGGGACGGAGCCTCCGCGTAGTGGTGAACGGCAGCACCTCGTCCTCCTTTCCAGTGGAGGCTTCTGTACCCCAAGGTTCAGTACTCGGCCCAATACTATGGAACATATATTTCAACGATCTACTGCAGAGTTCTCCCGAAGCGGCTGCTTATGCAGATGACTGCACCCTCTCCTGGGCTTACGAGAGGGGAGAAGCCCAGAATGTGGTGCAGGCAGTCAATAGGCAGCTACAGGACATCCTGGCTTGGGGAGAAAGGTGGCAAGTCAAGTTTGCCCCTGAGAAAACCCAGGCCATGGTGATCACCCGCTCACAGGGAGAAGCAGACCAACTGCGTGGAAAGTTGCGTCTCGGGCCAGACACCATCCCTCTGCAGGACACCATTGAAATCCTTGGGGTGGAGGTGGATTCCAGGCTGCAGTTCGACCGTCACCTGGAGAAAGTGGCGCGGAACGCCTCCTCTAAGGTGAACCTACTGCGCCGGATGAAACACCTCCTCCATGCTGACGGCCTCCTCACACTCTACAAGGCCCAGGTAAGGCCTATAATGGAATACGCCCTCTTACCTGGATGTCAAGTGCCCGCTGCCACCTCAGCCTACTAGATAAAGTACAGCGCCGGGCAGAGCGCTTGATTAGCGGCGCTACACATCATCAACAACACCAACCACACTGGCGGAGGAGGCAGCAACACCGACAGCCTCAACAAGAGCAACAGCAACAGCAAGAGCAGCGGCAGCAGGAGGAACAGCAGCGGCACGACCTGAGGGACAGCCTCGAGCACCGCAGGAGAGTTGCCGCCTTGACAGTGCTCCACAAGGCACAAGTGCAGCGCGTACCCCACCTGACGGACTTAGGGGCAACCTGGAGGAGACACGAGGTTGGCACGAGGACGGTGTCGGCCAATGACCTCCTCCTGGAAGTCCTGAGGTCCCATAGCTCTACTCACCAGCGTGCCTTTACATCAGCAGCGGTGGTGTGGTGGAACGAGCTCACTACAGATGTGGATGTGAGGGGCCTGTCCACACAGCAAATTAAGGTAGCAGCCCATAGGTGGCTGCGTCTACACCCTCCTTAATGTCAATTTTGTACATAATGCTTCGCCTAGGATGTACATAGTATTTTTAAGTATCAACTAATAATATCTGTTAAAATTAAGTTTAGTTATTACTACATTACAATTTGTTTATAATGTAAGTGTAAGGGCAGTAGCTTTAAGATAGCTCACCTACGGCAAGGATGACCTTTAGCATAGGCACATTTAACTGTCCCATGTAATATATATATGTAATTATAAGTTACATCAGTAAAAATATGTGAAATGTATGCATTTACTGATACCAGCAGCATCAGCAGGAGAAGCAACAGGACCAGCAGGAGCAGTAAAATTACCACTACCTCCAACACCACCACCAAAAACAACATCCCACGCCCTCGCCACCAGCAGCCATGTAAGTGACCACCCACCTGCCTGCTCCACCACGTAAATTGTGTACTCTAGTTGCTGCCGCTGCAGAAAGGGATGCATGTGGTGGACGAAGGCCGTCAGGTGAGTGA
>NW_025541433.1:25000-30000 GCF_017591435.1 Portunus trituberculatus | reverse complement strand
ACTAATTTCATTCAGAAAAGACGGAATACGCCAGTGATTCACTTCTGCTTTCTTCCTTGGCTATTCCAAACGTCGTGCTCAACTATCAGAGGCGATGATCCTGACAAGGCTAGACAGAACACATTCGGCCACGACTTACTGAGGATCTGGGCACGACGAACCAATGGAAAGCGCCATAGAAAGAGCTGTAATTGTAGTACAATAATGTTTCAGCCATCAGGAGGCCCAGGATGGTCAGCAGCGGCAGGGTCCAGCGCCTTGCTCTACTGAAACTGCTGCCTGGCGCCCAACCCTCTCGCCAGGACATCTTTGTTTTTTGGCAATTGAACACTGCGAGAAGGGTCACAAGAAATACTGGATACCGTACACCGTCTCAAAATAAATGTTCAAAAATTGAATATGTAATAATATTTGATCAAGTAACCAATCAGTAATTATGGTTTCGGATGGTAATCAGTTGCTTTAAGTCAGGGGTTCTCAACCTAGGGTTCGAGAACCTGCAGGGGTGCACAACAAGATTTCTAGGGGTACTTAGATGGCCGACGAAAAAAGTGAAAAAAAGTATTTTAAATAGTAGTAGTTGTGGATTATGAAATTCAGTGCTAGCAGCGTGTGTTCCTTCAGTCTCACTGTTCTACGCTGGTATCTAAATTTGAATAATTTTATAATATCCTTTTGCAGAAATATTGTAGTATAATGAGTTGGTAAATAAATTTCCATTATGTTCAACGTCAGATTATTGAGGGTACAGGAAAATGGTCTTAAAATTCAGGGGGTACTTAACGGGAAAAGGTTAAGAACCCCTGCTTTAATTGGAAATCCAATGCTTAAATACCGAGATATAAATTAAACTTAAGTGAATCTTGTCTATTATCTATACCTAAAAAGAAAAAAAAAATTGGATGGGTTAGGGAGGGTTAAAGTAGATAAGAAAACATGAAGAAGATACTACGTGTTGTTGATCCTAAATACTGGAAATGCTCCGTTTGCCCCTCTGTCTATCTATAATCTGTCTGTCTGTCTGTCTGTCTGTTTATCTGTCTGACTATTCATGTGTCTATCTACCTCGATTTTTTCCCATTAATAAGGACTAGTATTCGGAAAAGATGAGACCAATGAACTGCATGATACATAATTTATATTGAGAAAAGCAAGACTCCAAAATGTGATTTCTATGACAAAAAGAAGAAGAAGAAGAAGAAGAAAGACGGAGCGGGTTTTGGCGTGATTGCTTCTTCCATTTTTTTACTTTTTTTATATCTTTGTGGCATCATAAAACTGTCCATTTTCTATAAGTGGCATTGTTCTCCTTCAAGACAGCATTGCTTCACACGGAGCAGCTAATAATTGATTAACGGGAATATAGGCAAGGAAACAATGACTTTATTTCTGATTAATACTTTGCAACATGGACTTTTTCAAGAGAGTGTCAAGAACGAAGCTATTCCAGAGTAAAGTTTCTCTCTCTCTCTCTCTCTCTCTCTCTCTCTCTCTCTCCCAGATGGGAACCGCCTTGTCGTAGTGGGGGGGCTTGCGTGCCCCTGTGACCTGGCGAACTAGGCTAGAGGGGGCTTAGGCCACTGTTCTGCCCTTTCGAGGGGGAGAGGGCTACCCATGCTAGTAAGGTCGCAAGTGAGGGGCCAGACTAAATGGTTCCTACATAGGCTGCCAGTGGACAGCGGAGCCACCTGCTGGAGGGATCGCCCAATAGGGGCCGTCCTGTGCTGGATGGTTGGGTGTCCAGGCTGGGATGCTTTGGGAGGGGGTCTCAGCTCTGTCGTGGACAAACATTCGTATCATGTGGGCCTTTTTTAAAACGACTGGTCCGCATGGGGACAAGGTACCCCGTCTACGGTAGCCACCAATCCCTCCCATTGTAGTCCCAGTAGGTGGTTTCCCTTGCCCCTGGAGCCAATTTTTGTGTAACTTTTATATGGTTAAACACAAAAAACTGTCAGGTTCTCGTGAGGTGGCTGACCTGGCCCGCGAGACGTCATCTTCAGGTCTGAGTGGGAAGGAGGATTCCCCTCCACACGAGCCTACTGCAACAGTCTCCTGATCTGGGAGTTCTTCTGAGGGACGTATTTCTGCTGCATATGACTCCCTTGTGATGGTAAATGTTAACCCATCATTTTCTTATCACGCCTTGCACTCACTTCTCAAGGTGTATGGCACGGTTGTTCGCATTCGACTTGTTTATGATAATGACTCTCCTTCTAATCGCTGCTATGTAACTTTTTTGTTATGTGATGAAGCCCGTCTGGCTTATGAACATGTAGCATCCCTGCCCCTTGCTGGCTCTGGCTTTAAGACAGAACTTCTCCACTGTCGCAATATTTCGGACAATGACACGGACTACATCCCAAATGTTTTTGAAAACTATTCAGAGAATTCAGTTCCTGAAGTCCGCCAGATCCCGCCTCCACGTTGGTTTGTGGCGTACTACAGAAATGGGCGGGAATTTCATCCATGCCTCCGGTACTTGTCCAAAGAGATCGGCACGATTCCTGAGGGAAACCTCAAGAAATATGGGAAGGGGTGCTTGTGTGAGCGAAAGATATCACGCAGGCAAGGATGTTGCAACATCTACCATGCCCTTCTGACAGCATGTTTGAGACTATTAAGGCACATCCCACCTTTAATTACAGTAAAGGTTGTGTGTACAGTCAGGATCTTTATGAATTTCCTGAAGAGGAAATACTAGCAATGTGTCCTAGCTCAGTCCAAAAGGTGACTAAGATGAGGAACTCCTCCAACATGGTCCTTCTCACCTTTTTGGTTCCACCCTTCCTGACCGTGTTAATATCGGACCTATTAATCTTAGGGTGAGGCGTTTGTTTCTCGCCCTCTTCAGTGTTTCTCATGTTATTCGTACGGTCACGGTAAAAGCTCCTGTAAGGAAGCTTCCGATGTGGTAATTGCTCTGCACTAGATTCACATTCTGAGGAGCATTGCAATGCTGCTGCTTATTGTTTCCATTGCCGTGATGCTCACCAGGTACGTTCCAGGCAATGCCCCAGGTATCGCCTGGAGCAGGACATTTTACAGCTTGCTAACACCAGTTCATCAGCCTTTGGTAGTGCCCGCCGTGAACTCCTGTACCGCCAGAAGGCCTGTACTGGCCGCACGCTCTTCACCTGAGTCTGCCGGTCCAAAGACAACTACTCCTGCTACCTCTCGCTCTGTTGGGGCGGGTGGTCCTGTTCATTTGGCAAATAGGTTTGCCCTTTTGTCCGATGACTCGGTTGTGTCATCTCTAAGAAGTGACGAGAATAATACGGACTTGACCAAAGTCACCCATGTAGTAGATGTCCATTTGCCACCTGTATCTCCTAAGCCTTTGAAGGGCCTGACCAAACGGCACCGCGGCTCTGCGGAGTCGATAGATTTAGCTCAGCCTAAAAATCTAAGGTTTCTCCCGGTGCACATGATCGTGAGTCCTCCAGGGACCGCTCTGCAATGGTAGCTCCAGTAGTTTCTGTCCAGCCTTCTGTGACGCCCTCCGTCTCAGATCGGGCTTCTTGTGATGAGGACGGTCTTAGCATGGAGACGTCCGATGATATTGTCACAGCCGTCCCTCGTGGACCCACTGTATGAAAAAGTGCAGTCCAGCCTGACCCTCGTCCTCCGAGGACCGGTAGGAGTGATGATGGTTCGCATCACTCACCGGTAGGCCGAAAGGCTGCGGTCCAACGACCCGGCACATCTCAACTCCCGGTGTCTTCTCGTCGGTTGATTATTTCTAGTCAGGTGAGTCACGGGCAGCCTTCAAAAGGCTCGCCCGTCCACTGCACCCAAATAGTCATCTTCAAGCTTCTACAGTGGAACTGTAGAGGCCTTCGCGCCTCGTGGGGAACTCCGAGCTTTATTGTCGGAGTTCTCTCCAGCCTGTGTAGCTTTACAAGAGACTATGCTAGGTGATAGTTCTTATTTTAGTCCTCCTGGCTATCGTGCCTTTTTAGCCTTCCTTTCCCTGACCAGGGCCACCACGGTGGCACAGCTATCCTTGTCCGTCAAGACATACCTGTTGTCCCCTTGCAACTCAACTCTCCCCTTCAAGTGGTTGCTCTTAAAGTTTTTATGGAACGATCCTACACTCTTTGCAGTTTATATCTCCCTCCCCCGTTTTAACGGCCGTCACCCATTGTGGGATGAAGGTGCTAGTAATCCTCGTGGGGTTTTAATCGGGTCTTTTATTGAGGATGAGGGATTGGAGGTTTTAAATTCTGGGGATGTTACACATTTCCACAGTCCAACTGGTACTTTTACCGCTATCGATCTTTCTCTGTGTATATCTAATTTTTTCCTTGATTTTAATTGGCGGGTCCTACCGGATTTGCACGGTAGTGACCACTTTCCAATTTTATCTGAATCTGTGAACTCTGAGCCACAGTCCCGGCCCCCACGCTGGGTTTTAGACAAGGCAGATTAACCTTGATTCACAAACCTTAGCTCTTTTATCCGTCCGTTGTCTGACTCTTCTACTTGTGCTGAGGCTGTTGATTATTTTACCGATTTTTATTTCAGTAGCGCTTCAGACAATCCCTAGGACGTCAGGTCGCTTTAATAAGCGTCCCGTTCCTTGGTGGAACGCAGCATGCACCAAAGCTGTGAAAGAGAAACGGGCAGCTTTTCTCGTCTCCGGCGACATCGTGGGGACCCGCAGTGCCTGGAAGCTTTTCGGCGCTGCCGAGCATGGGCCCGTCGCGTTTTGAAAGAGGCACAAAGAGCCTCTTGGAAAGCTTATGTATCTTCCATTAATGCCCGCACCCTCTTACGGATGTCTTTAACAAAGTCCGCCGAATTGCTGGGAAGTATTCTGCTCCTTCCCCACCAGTTTTGTTGTCTGCTGGGCGAACGGTGGCAGACCCTAGGACTGTCGCCGACCTCTTCGCGGAGCACTTTGCCAGTGTTTCCCGGAGGCATCCTGCAGCCCGGGCGCACGTCACCGCCAGAGAATGGAATCTCTCGGCATAAATTTTTCTTCACAGGAGGGGAGT
>NW_025541433.1:0-20000 GCF_017591435.1 Portunus trituberculatus | reverse complement strand
TACCTGCTGACCAGGGACCCTTAATCTTACTGTGAAGACTGCCTGGTGCCACTCACAGTACGGTACCTACTTGTGGAGTGCCCTAGTTTACTAGACCATTGACACCGCTACCTCTACCGCTGTCGCAGTAGAGATAGCGGTGTCTATCTCTCAGGTCCTTGGACCAGCGTGTCTGGCCCTTGGCCATGATTTATTCAGTTTTTGGGGAGGCTGGCCTTATCCCTTATTTGTGAATTTTAGAATTTTATTTATGTATTTTGATATTTTATTCGATTTTATTGTACTTTTAGTGTTTAGCAACTTTTAATTGTATTGTTTTTTGTTTTTAGTTTATTTATAATTATTTTTCTTTATTTTTCTTTTTGTTTTAAAATTTGTTTTATATTTAAAATTTTGGTATTGGCGCCATATGACCCTGGCTGTTGCGCGCATTAATATCCATCCTTCCATCTACCGGAAAAACACGTTTAGGACAAATATTATTTCATACCTGAACTCTTTAAAACAAATTGCATTTGTTTTAAAGAGTTCAGGTATGAAGGATAAATTTAGTCCGAGTCTAAACGTGTTTTTCAGGTAGATGGAAGGATGGATATGGGCGCCGCAACAGCCAGGTCATATGGCGCCAATACCAAATTTTTAAATATACGAACAAATTTAAAACAAAAAGAAAAATAAAGAAAATAATTATAAATAAACTAAAAAAAAAAACAATACAATTAAAAGTTGCTAAAACACTAAAAGTACAATAAAATCGAATAAAATATCAAAATACATAAATAAAATTCTAAAATTCACAAATAAGGATAAGGCCAGTCTATATATACTTATATTTGAACTCTTTAAAACAAATGCAATTTGTTTTAAAGAGTTCAGGTATGAAGGATAAGTATTTTAGTCCGAGTCCTGTAAACGTGTTTTTCCGGTAGATGGAAGGATGGATATTAATGTAGGCGCCGCAACAGCCAGGGTCATATGGCGCCAATACCAAAATTTTTAAATATACGAACAAATTTTAAAAACAAAAAAGAAAAATAAAGAAAAAATAATTATAAATAAACTAAAAACAAAAAAACAATACAATTAAAAGTTGCTAAAACACTAAAAGTACAATAAAATCGAATAAAATATCAAAATACATAAATAAAATTCTAAAATTCACAAATAAGGGATAAGGCCAGCCTCTCCCAAAAAACCGAATAAATCATGGCCAAGGGCCAGACACGCTGGTCCAAGGACCTGAGAGAGGTGATAGACACCGCTATCTCTACTGCGACAGCGGTAGAGGTAGCGGTGTCAATGGTCTAGTAAACTAGGGCACTCCACAAGTAGGTACCGTACTGTGAGTGGCACCAGGCAGTCTTCACAGTAAGATTAAGGGTCCCTGGTCAGCAGGTACCTATTTGTAAGGTACGTGTGACCTATACGTAATCGCGCCAATAAAGTCTGTGCACGGCGATCCCGGACATGGGAGTATGTCCACTGAGGAGAGTGAAGTAGTGATCTCTCCCATTTTCGAGGTTGCGACCCCCGTTAGCCATCTCCTCTGCCATATTGCTGCGACCGTATTACTAATATGTTCAAATACCTCTCGAAACGGAACAGAGGTAGGAGATGCAGCGCGACTTGCTGCCTCTTTAGCGAGGCGATCTGCGTGTTCATTCCCTTGGACACCTACATGACCAGGGACCCAACAGAACCCAACACGATATCCTCTTTTGGTAAGTAGATAAAGCCACTCCAGGGCTGATAAAACCAAAGTGTGAAGGGAAATAAAAGAGGAAAGAGCAGTAAGAGCACTGCGAGAGTCACTAAAAATTGTAAAAGACGAAACCGGGAGAGTAAAAATAATCTCTAAAGCTAGGACTATGGCAGAGAGCTCCGCAGTAAAGACGGAGGCTACCGAAGGAAGGCTGGCAGACCGACAAAAAGAGGGGAAAAACACAGAAAACCCAACTCCTGCGTCGGATTTGGAACCATCAGTAAAAGTAGGGATGTCATTATAATGGATAAAAAAGTGTTCTAAAAACCGTGTGTGGAACAGACCTGGCAGGAAATCCTTCTTGCCATCCATGGCAAAAGAGGATAATGAGGTAATAGGAAGCTGCCAATAACCAACTCGTGGGAGCCGGAAGGAATACACAGGAGTGGGGTCGATAGATAACTCCGCCATGAGATTTGCAACACGTAGGCCAAAAGGTTTAGGAAGACTCGGTCGAGTGACATACGCCTGCGAGCGTGAGTCCCACAACCAACACCGGAGCATCGAATTTTGGCGCCAGAGGTCGACCGGCCAGAAACCAGCATCCACTAGAAGGCTAGGTATTGGAGATGTCCGAAATGCACCCGTAGCCAAGCGGACCCCAGCATGATGCACGGGGTCAAGCGTGCGTAGTCGTGCATCTGTTGCGGATGAGTATATCTCACAGCCGTATTCCAGCTTCGGAAGTATGAGTGTACGGTGAAGCAACAGCAACGTGTCCCTGTCCGCACCCCAAGAGGTATGACTTAAAACCCGAAGAAGGGATAGTGCCTGCCGACAAGACGCCTTAAGAGAGCGGAAATGGGAACCCAGGTGAGACGGTTGTCAAATAAAAGGCCAAGATATCGAGTCGCCTTCACGCATGAGAGGCGTCTATTGGCGAGGTATAAATCCGGGTCTGGATGGACACCACGGTTGCGACAAAAATGCATGGCTACGGTCTTCGAGGTGGAGAATCGAAAACCGTTCATGTTGGCCCAACTGGACACTCTATTGATCGCCAGTTGCAGCTTGCGCTCAATCAGTGACATCCTAGCAGCAGCAAAAGAGATGCACAAGTCGTCCACATATAAAGAACTGTGAACGCCATCCGGTAGAGTATCTATAACACCATTTATTGCAACTGCAAATATCGTAACACTAAGAATACTTCCCTGTGGGACATTGTCATTTGAAGCTGTAGCATCGGAGAGAACACTCCCAACTCAAACCCGTAAAAAAATGTCTGGATAAAAACTGCTGTATAAAAATAGGAAGGTGGCCACGAAGGCAAAATTAAACAAAGACTGTAAAATGGCAAGACACCAAGCCGTGTTGTAGGCCTTCTCCAGGTCAAAAAAGACTGTTACTTGATGGTGGTGATTAGCGAAGGCTTCACAAATGGAAGATTCTAGAGATAAAAGGGCATCAGTAGTAGACCTCATCTTTCGGAAGCCGTACTGTACCGATGACTAGTACTTCCCCCTATGAGTCTGACATTTACCATCTTTTCTAAAACTTTACAAATGCAGGATGTCAAAGATATAGGATGGTAGTTCGTAGCCTGGAGATTATCTTTCCCAGGCTTCGGAAATAGGAGAACCACTGCCACAGCCCAAGAAGATGGAAAGTCACCGGTATGCCAAATCATATTATAAATATTTAAAAGAGAGTTAAAAGCAGTGTCAGACATGTGGCGCAAGAAGGCATAAGGTATATCACTTGGCCCAGGAGAAGAGTCGTGACACTGGGACAAAGCAGTCCGCAACTCGGAAGCAGAGAAAGGGAAATTATAAGATTTCCCTCCAGCGGAAGAAATGTTTATGCCGAGAGATTCCATTCTCTGGCGGTGACGTGCGCCCGGAGCTGCAGGATGCCTCTGGGAAACACTGGCAAAGTGCTCCGCAAAGAGGTCGGCGACATTCCTAGGGTCTGCCACCGTTCGCCCAGCAGATAACAAAATTGGTGGGGAAGGAGCAGAATACTTCACAGCAATTCGGCGGACTTTGTTAAAGACATCCGTAAGAGGGTTGCGGACGTTTATGGAAGAGACATAGGCTTTCTACGAGGCTCTTTGTGCCTCTTTCAAAACGCGTGTGGTTTAACCTGTACAGCGTCAGCAGATCTGAGACTTTGTGATTTCGCCAGTGCTGGCCACATCATGGATTTTTTTTTTTTTTTTTTGCTAAACCAGTCTTAAATTATGTGAAACAAATGAAAATGACAGTCATTCCTCCCAGAACTGGCTGGAAGTGGTATTAATTGGTGCGAGATATTTTGCGCTTAAGTTAGCGACTTAGCAAAGCCTTATGTGACTAGTTTATTCACTTCCTCGTTTCTCACCAGTCGATCCCCCGAGTTGGACACATGCATAACATCATTCCTGAGTTGAAAGAAAAACAACATGTCATGTTTTGCTGTTTGGGAGTGTTTGTGGCTAAAAATAGACACGAGATATCGCGAGGGAGTGTTGCCTTTCGCGGTGCAAATATTTTCTGAGTAATATGTACTTGTTTTCCTTATAACAAAGCGATTGGAAAATTATTATTTATGTCATACAAAGTTTTCACTACCACAATATAATAGTTAGCAAAAACATCTGAAATGGTGAGAGTAAGTAATGGAAATTACGCTGCGTTTATATTAGCGGAGTGAGGCGTCAGTTTTCCGCTACGCCGAGCTGAAGGCAGCAGAAACTGCTAAAGTTCAGATATGTAATAAATAAATACAGGAAGAATTCATGTTAGCAGGGACGAGGAGGCAGCAAGACCAATGTCTACAGTGCATGATGGCAGTATAATGGTAGGTTTTGAGGACGCAATACTTCCGAAAACACGAGGAAGCTCGCCGACGTATCTCATACGTCTATGACGCCCGGTTCGCTCAGAGTAGCCGACGTATCTCGTACGTCTCTGACGCTGTACGGGTTAAATTTACCTTTGTGTGATCAAGTAGCTCCTTTTGGGTTAAAAGTGCTTCGTGACTTTCATCTGTATCGCATAGCAGTGGTAGAGCAGGAAACCAGGTAGAAAGGCATGTTCACCGATAGCACTTATCTCTATTTTTTGCACATAAGCAGGTGTGTAATAAGTGTTATCCAAGTTTTGGGATCATCATATGTTCATGCGAATCCTCGATCCCCTCAATTCGCGGATCATTTTTCTCGCTAGTTAGAATCGGCCATTTTAACTAGTCTCTCAGACTAATCCGCCTCCTTATCAATAACAAGTCTCACTCTCAAGTCCGTAACTAGAGTCATCCGGATCCCTCTTAATGCCGTAAATCTCTAGTTTACCCCCTCATTAGTGATTATTTCATAAGTGTTTACTTAAGTATAAACTAGGTAATTTCCAAGGTTGCCTTTATTATCACTCTACCAAGTTCCTCACTTAAGTTATTCGCTTATCATTTTTTCTTTGTTTGTTTAATATCTATTTAATATAGCTTCCGCTCAGTTTAACGTTGAAGATTTTTGTGCTGACCCTTCTCTGGAACAACTTAAAGATGCTAATATAAAGAAGGACCAGTGGAAAGCCATCGCTAAACATTTTGATGTTCCCATCACGTCTCAGATGACTAAAGAGGTCATTAAGAATGTAGTTGTGGTGCAAGAAAGTCAGTTGCTAAGAAATGCCATAGAAGAGTTAACTCCCATGTCAGCCTCTACGAGGACTATAATACACAGTCCCCAGGAAGAACAGGATAAGAGTAGGATAAGTCAGTGGGAAATTGAGAAGCTTAGACTAGAATGCTGGATGCATGAAAAAGAAATGCAACTACAGGCAGAAAAAGAAGCGAAAGAAATTCAACTACAGGCAGAAAAAGAAGCGAAAGAAATGCAACTACAGGCAGAAAAAGAAGATAAAGAGAGAGAATTTCAGTTACAACTTAAAAGGCAGGGGAAAGAGTCAGATATTCAGGAGTTAGCCCTACGAAATGACGCTAAGTTTAGAGGGAAGAAATAGATATAAAGAAAAGTTAGCAAGCTTTAATCCTGCTACAGCTGCTCCGCTAGTTCCCCTTTTGATGAATCTGATGTTGACGGGTCATTTCGCGCTTTTGAGAGCATTGCTAATAGGAATAAATGGCCCAAGGATCAGTGGGTGTCTCTCCTTGTCCCTAAGCTAGTAGGAAAAGCTTATAGGGTATACAACGGCCTTAGTGATGAGGTAGAATATGAAGAGATCAAAGGTAACATTCTAGACGCCTACTCTATCACTTCTGATGGATACAGACAACAGTTTCGAAAGTATGTGAAACCAGAGTCTCACACCTATGTTGAATTTGCTAGTGAGAAACTAAGACAATTTAAGAAATGGTTAGCCGCCCTTAACATTACCACCTTTTCGGAGTTGCTCAATCTAATGGTCCTGGAAGAATGGAAGAACAAGTTACCCTTTAATATTCTGAGGCATGTGGAAGAACGGGAGAGAGTGATCTTATGTCTGCCGCTAAAGTGGCTGATGCGTTTGCTTTGTTGATGGGATCCCTGGGTAGTAGAGGTCGTGGTTCACTATCTAATGTTAGGTCCTCCTTTGGGGAAGGTTTTGGGGCGCGGTGGTAAGCCGACCGGATTCTCGCCAAATGCATATAATTCCCCCTGGTGTACATACTGTAAGAAGCCAGGTCACACGATCCAAAAATGTAGACACCCAAATTGCAAGGGTTCTCAACGTCAACTTTCTTTTGTGGCCCCTAAACCTAACACATTTGAGAACAAGAAACCAGTGGCCCTAGCTAACCCTGTCAACTCTCCTCTAGAACTTTATGACTCGTACATGTATCAAGGTAAAGTGTCCCTGACTGATGGTAAAGACAAGGCAATAAATGTCAAGGTTCTGCGTGATACAGGTGCTGCCCAATCCATCTTAAGGGAAGATGTCATCCCTAACATCAAACAGGCTTTCACTGGAGAGAAGGTGATACTTTCAGGTCTCGAATTACAACCCTCTTATCTCTTGGCTAATATTAGCTTACAGTACCCGTTCATTTCAGGAGAGGTTGTGGTAGCCATTAAACCTGGTGAACTGCCAGTACCGGGGGTACATCTTGTACTGGGTAACGATCTTGCGGGTAACTTGGCTGTTCCAAACTTAATTGTTCATGATTCTCCCTTAACAGAAAGTCCCACTAAGACCCTCACTTCTTCCCAGTGTATGCAGTCACCAGGTCTCAGTCCAAGTCCCTTGCCCTTTCACCACCTCTTCCACCAATGATTGCCTCTAATGACAACTTGTACAATAACATCATTTCAAAGGGGAATTTGATTAATGCTCAGGAACAGAATTTCACTTTGGCTAGGATCGGACATGTTGCTAGTGAGACAAAGGATATGTCTAAATTGCCTTGTTTTTATTATCAGGAAGGAGTCCTGATGCGTGCCTACAGACCTCCTGAACTGAAACAACTAGACACCTGGTCAGAAACACATCAAGTTGTCATCCCCTTGTCTGTAAGACCAGCCATTATAGAATTAGCCCATGATGGATTGTCAGGTCATCTAGGCATCCAAAAAACCTACAAGAAGGCTCTTCAACATTTTTTTTGGCCAGGAATGAAAAAGGATGTGTCACACTATGTAAAAACATGTCATATATGTCAAATTATGGGTAAACCTATCAGACGGAGCCCTTCGAAAAGATCGTTCTAGACTGCGTAGGGCCCTTACCCAAAACCAAACGAGGGAATAAGTATTTTTTAACCCTCATGGATCCCACTACCATGTACCCTGAAGCATTCCCTCTTAAGAACATCACATCAAAAACCATTGTAAAACATCTAATATATTTTTTCACCTCGTTAGGAATTCTAAAACAAATTCAGTCTGACAAGGGTAGCAATTTCACTAGCAATTTCTTCCAACAGATAATGAATGAGCTAAACATCGACCATGTAACCTCCTCGGCGTACCACCCCCAATCCCAAGGCTGTCTGGAGCAGTTTCACCAAACATTAAAATCCATGATGAAGAAGTATTGCTTGGAGCATCAAGGAGACTGGGATGAAAGTATCTCTTTCCTTCTCTTCGCTTTAAGAGAATCTCCTCAAGATTCTTTAGGTTACTCCCCCTTTTGAATTACTCTATGGTAGACAGATCAGGGGGCCTCTCAAAATATTAAAGGATCAATGGTTTACTCAAAATACTCCTTCAAGCCCCAGTGTGTCTGACTACATCAGTAACCTAAGAATAAAATCGGTGAAGTCAGATCTTTTACTAAATCAAATTTCCTCAAATCCCAAACTAAAATGAAACAAAATTCTCTTCCCAAATCTGTCATGAGAAGTTTCAAACCAGGACACAAGGTTTTACTTTTTCTCCCCACTCCAGGCAATGCTCTTCACAGTAAGTTCATGGGACCTTATGTTATGGCTTAAAAACTAAGTCCATTAAATTATGTGGTCCACACTCCTGACCGTCGTAAGGATTCCCAACTAGTTCATATTAATCTAATGGTCCTGTGCCCCTCGAGGAAGAGTCCGACATCGAATTCCTCTTTTCGTTACATAAAGGACGCCCCTCAAACAGCCAAATTATGTCCAACCTTGATGAGGTTTTTCTTTCCTTAACACTTTCACAAAAGTCTGATCTTAAAAAGTTATTGGTAGACTTTTCAGAAATCACAGGTGACCTTCCAGGACTTTGTACTACTATCCAACATGATATAACATTAATATCTAATGACATCAAGCCTATAAGACAACAAGCCTATCGCATTTTACCCATTAAAAGAGACTTGATGAAAAAAGAGGTAGACTATCTGCTCTGTCATCACCTTGCAGAACCTAGTATATCCCCTGGGCTTCTCCTGCCTGTTAACATCTAAGCCAGATGGTAGTAGTCGATTTTGCACCGACTACAGGAAATTAAATAAAGTGACGGTGCCAGACTCCTACCCATTGCCCTTGATAGAGGACCTTATAGATAGTATAGGAGTAGCCAAATTTGTAACCACTATAGACTTACTTAAAGGTTACTACCAGATTCCCTCTCGGACGAGGCCCGAATAATATCCGCCTTCATCACCCCTTCGGACTATACCAATACACAGTGATGCCCTTTGGCTTGTCTAATGCTCCGCCACCTTCCAGAGGGCTATAAATTACATCACCCAGGACTTGGAGGAACATCTGCATATCTGGACGACCTGGTGGTGACTTCGGACGACTGGGTGACACATCTGACCCGTCTTCGGAGGCTGATGGGTCGGTTGCAGGAAGCCGGGCTTACAATCAACCTGGCCAAGTCCACCTTCGGAAGTCTACGGTGGTCTACCTGGGACATGTGGTGGGGAACGGCAAGGTTCGCCCCAAGAGAGCCAACGTGAGGCCATCCTTGGCTTCCTGTCCCTACCACCAGGAAAGCTCTCATGAGGTTCTTGGGGATGGCTGGTTTCTACAGACGATTCTGTAGGAACTTCTCCACCCTGGCCGCCCCCTGACTGACCTTATCAACACTTCCGTCCCCTTCCACTGGACCCCGACCTGTGACCAAGCCTTCCAACACCTCAAGGCGTTCCTCTCTCGGAACCAGTGGTCTGGACGCCAGATCACTCCCGCCCTTTCCATCTACAAGTGGACGCGAGTGGAGTTGGAGTAGGTGCTGTCCTACTACAAACGGACCCCACAAGCGGCATCCCATCGCCTATCACTCCGCCAAGCTGAAGAAACATCAACTCAACTACTCCACCATCGAGAAGGAGGCTCTGGCACTCGTCCTGGCGCTCCAACGTTTTCAGTGCTACCTTCATCCTGGTCCTCAAACTACGAAGGTCTTCACCGATCACAACCCTCTGGCCTTCCTTCACGCCATGAAGAACCGAAACCAACGCATTCTTAGGTGGGCCTTGTTAACTCAACCCTTCAACTTGGAAGTCCACCATATCAAGGGGGTGGAAAACATCATCGCCGACGCCTTATCAAGATCTCCCGTCTCACCTCCTTCATGAGCCCATTACGGAGGTCTTAGGGGGGAGGAAATGTTACGGCCCGCCCGTGTGAGATCAACCATCACCCAGCACTTCACCACTGCGACACCGCATAAGTATCACTTCCCCTCGTCCGTTTTTTTCCACATTGCCTCCATATAGGATTAGTATTATTGTTAGGTATTAAGTTGGGTTCTTTATTGTTGTATTTATCTCTGTGTAATATGTATATGTGTATGTCAGTTTCATATGTTTCATGTTATATCTATGTGTATGTCTTTTTTTTATGTTTCATGTTATATCTATATAGCTTTTTAAAGTGCCCCCTTTGCATTTCCTCACCAGTTGAACCTGCAGAGTTGGTTTTTTTTTTGTTATTGTTCCCCGGCTCCCCGATGCCAATCTTACCCGTTTAACCGGTGAACGTAACAATATATATATATATATATATATATATATATATATATATATATATATATATATATATATATATATATATATATTAATTTATTTATTTATTTTTTTTTTTTACGTAAGGAAGAGGCCAGCCAAGGGCCAAAAAAAAGAAAGTTAGAAAAAAGCCCACTTGAGCGCTGGCTCTCCAAACAGTACAAAATGTGCCAAAACCGTCAACCAGAATTAGGGGAGCAAATGCCTCGATGCCTCCATCTTAAAAGAGGACAAGTTGTAGGAATTCGGAAATACAGATGCAGGGAGGGAGTTCCAGAGTTTACCAGTGAAAGGGATGAATGATTGAGCGTACTGGTTATCTCTTGCGTTAGAGAGTTGGACAGAATAGGGATGAGAGGAAGAAGAAAACCTTGTGCAGCGTGGCCGCCGGAGGAGGGAAAGCTTGCAGTTAGCAAGATCAGTAGAACATTTACCATGAAAATAGCGATAAAATATAGAAAGGGATGCAACATTTCGGCGGTGAGAAAGAGACTGAAGATAGTTAGTCAGAGGAGGGGAGTTGATGAGACGAAGAGCTTTCGATTCCACCCTATCAAGCAAAGCTGTGTGACTGGAACCCCACCAAACATGCGAAGAGTACTCCATACAGGGACGGATAAGGCCCTTATGCAGAGTAAGCAGTTGGAGGGGCGAGAAAAACTGGCGGAGACGCCTCAAAACACCTAATTTCATAGAAGCTGTTTTAGCAAGACATGAGATGTGAAGTTTCCAGTTAAGATTATGAGCAAAGGACAGACCGAGGATATTCATTGTGGAAGAGGGAGGCAGTTGAGTGTCATTGAAGAAGAGGGGATAGTTGTCTGGAAGGTTGATAGATGGAGGAATTGAGTTTTTGAGGCATTTAAAAACTACTAGATTTTCTCTGCCCCAATCGGAAATTTTAGAAAGATCGGAAGTCAGGCGTTCCGTGGCGTCCCCGCGTGATCTGTTAATTTCCTGAAGGGTTGGACGTCTCTGAAAGAACGTGGAAAGATGTAGGGTGGTATCATCAGCGTAGGAGTGGAAAGGGCAAGAAGTTTGGTTAAGAAGGTCATTAACCCGTACAGCGTCAGAGACGTACGAGATTCGTCGACTACTCTGAGCGAACCGGGCGTCAGAGAAGTATGAGATACGTCGGCGAGCTTTCTCGTGTTTTCGGAGGTATTGCGTCCTCAAAACCTACCATTATACTGCCATCATGCACTGTAGACATTGTTCATGCTGCCTCCTCGTCCCTGCTAGCATGAATGCTTCCTGTATTTATTTATTACAATTCTGAACTTTATCAGTTCCTGCTGCCTTCAGCTAGGTGTAGCGGGAAACTGACGCCTCAACTCCGCTAATATGAACAAAGCCTAACTTCCATTACTTACTCTTACCATTTCAGTTGTTTTTGGTAACTGTTATATTGTGATAGTGAAAACTTTGTATGACATAAATGAGAATTTTCCAATCGCTTTGTTATAAGGAAAAACAAGTACATATTGTTCGGAAAATATTTGCACCATCAAAGGCAACACTCCCTCGCGATATATCGTGTCCATTTTTATCCACAAGCACTCCCAGACAACAAAACATTACATGTTGTTTTTCTTTCAACTCAGGAACGATATTATGCATGTGTCCAACTCGGGGATCAACTGGTGAGAAACGAGGAAGCGAATAAACTAGTCACATAAGGCTTTGCTAAGTCGCTAACCTTAGCGCAAAATATCTCGCACCAATTAATACCACTTCCAGTCAGTTCTGGGAGGAATAACTGTCATTTTCATTTGTTTCACACCTTCTAAATTCTAAAACTAGTTTAAAAAAAAATCCATGATGTGGCCAGCACGTGCGAAATCACAAAGTCTCAGATCTGCTGACGCTGTACGTGTTAATGAATAATAGAAAGAGTGGGTGACAGGACAGAACCCTGAGGAACACCACTATTAATAGGTTTAGGAGAAGAACGGTAGCCGTCTACCACAGCAGCAATAGAGCGGTCAGAAAGGAAACATGAGATAAAGTTGCAGAGAGAAGGATAGAAGCCGTAAGAGGGCAGTTTTGAAATCAAGGCTTTATGCCAGACTCTATCAAAAGCTTTTGATATGACCAAGACTAAGATGAAAGCCAGAAGATCACCAGTAGAGCAACCTTGACAGAAGCCATACTGGCGATCAGACAGAAGATTGTGAAGTGACAGATGTTTGAGATTCTTCCTATTGAGGATAGATTCAAAAACTTTACACAAGCAGGAAATTAAAGCTTTAGGACGGTAGTTAAAGGAACATACTGAATGTAGGCAAACTTCCACCAGGAAGGAAAGGTAGAATTCGATAGACAGAGTTGGAAGAGTTTGGCCAGGCAAGGTGCAAGCAAAGAAGCACAGTTTTTGAAAACAATAGGAGGGACCCCATCAGGTCCATAAGCCTTCCGAGGGTTTAGGCCAGCAAGGGCATGGAAAACATCATTGCGAAGAATTTTGATTGTAGACATGAAATAGTCAGAGGGCGGAGGAGAAGGAGGGACAAGCCCAGAATCGTCCAAGGTGAAGTTGTGACCAAAGGTTTGAGAAAAGAGTTCAGCTTTAGAGACAGAAGAGATGGTAGTGGTGTCATCAGGATGAAATAAAGGAGGGAAAGATGAAGAAGTGAAGTTATTTGAGATGTTTTTGGCTAGATGCCAAAAGTCACGAGGAGAGTTTGAGTTTGAAAGATTTTGACATTTCCTATTTATGAAAGAGTGTTTGGCAAGTTGAAGAACAGACTTGGCATGATTCCGGGCAGAGATATAAAGTGCATGAGATTCAGAAGATGGAAGGCTCAAGTACCTTTTGTGGGCAACCTCTCTATCATGTATAGCACGAGAACAGGTTGAGTTAAACCAAGGTTTAGAAGGTTTAGGTTGAGAAAAAAAAATGAGGAATGTACGCCTCCATGCCAGATACTAACACCTCTGATATGCGTTTAGCACAAAGAGATGGGTCTCTGGCACGGAAGCTATAATCATTTCAGGGAAAATCAGCATAATACCTCCTCAGGTCCCCCCAACTGGCAGAGGCAAAACGCCAGAGGCACCTTCGCTTTGGGGGATCCTGCGGAGGGATTGGAAAAATAGGACAAGATACAGAAATGAGATTGTGATCGGATAGCCCAACGGAGATGAAAGGGTGACAGCATAAGCTGGAGTCACTTGTTAATGCACTGGACTCGGCTTTGGGAGTTGTTGCTGAGAGTGAGGACGGAGTGTTGGGTGTAGGTGAGTTGTTTGATGGTTATCCTCACTCTGCAGAGCACTCCGGAGGGAGCACTCGTGCTGAGTTGCTTCCTGGTGTGGAGGCTGAGGGCTCTGATGTTCAGCACAGGCCCCAGCAGGATAAGTCAGGCAGTCTGTTGGAAGTTGGCGGCCATAGACTTCCAGTTCTGCAGTTGGTAGTTTCTCCCTCTGTGGAGCATCGTGGAGGCAGGGAGCAAGCTGTTCCCTTGCCTGGTGACTGCCTGGCTGGTGGTGATGATCCTTGTGATGACTCACCGGATTACATGGCAGGAGCCCGGGCCAGCTCTCCGTCCTCGATGCCGTGTGGGACGTAGGGTTGCAGCGTTGCCTCATGACCTATAGTCCCCCTTTCTCTGACCCAGCTAGAGCCTACAGAGCTCATTCGTAGGCATCAGGAGGACCCGGCGTTGGCCTCCTTCTTTGCCTGAATGGGTGAGGGAAGTGAGGAGTTGGAGGGCAGGGAAGAGTTTGTCTTGCATCAAGGGGTGTTGTGTCGTAGATGGCAGGAGAGTGATGGTGGTGAGTTATTGCAAGTAGTTGTGCCGCATAAGCTGCGGGAAGCACTTTTGCTGTTGGCACATGAGGAACCCATGGCTGGACACCTGGGCATCCGAAAGACCGTCGCTCGCCTGCGTCGCAATTTTTGGTGGCCCAGCATGTCTGGAGAAGTAGCCACGATTCTTAAGTGCTGCCACACTTGTCAAGTGGTTAGCAAGCCTAATCAGACACCCCCTGTGGCGCCACTCCTCCCCATCCCTGCTGTTGATCCTCCCTTCACGAGGGTTTTGATTGATGTAGTAGGTCCTCTGCCTACTACCAGGGCTGGTCACAAGTATCTGTTGACCATAATGGATGTTACCACGCGATACCCTGAAGCAATTCCCCTGAGAAGCACTCACTCTAAGGTGGTGTTGAACGCTTTGTTAACCTTCTTTACACACTTTGGATTGCCAGCAGAGTTGCACTCCGATCAGGGGACCAACTTTAATTCAAGGTTCTTTAAAGATACGATGACTGCGTGGGAAATCAAGCATATTGTGTCCAGTGCTTATCATCCGCAGTCTCAGGGAGCCCTGGAGAGACATCATCAAACTCTCAAGACCATGCTCAAGAGTTTCTGCATGGAGAGATAAGATTGGGACGATGTCCCTTTCTCTTATTTGCGGTGAGAGAAGCGCCCACTGAGTCCTTGGGTTTCTTACCTAATCAGGTAGTGTTTGGACACCTAGTGCGTGGACCACTCGACATTGTTCGGGAGGCTTGGTGTCAGCCGTCGCCTGAGCGCCCTGTCTCACTGCTTAAGAGCCTTATGAGCAGTCGAGAGAGATTGGCCAAGGCATTAGAGGTGGCGTAGGCCAACCTGTTTAAGGCCCAGCAGAGTATGAAGGGGTATTATGACCTAAGGGCTGAGTATCGGAGATTTGTCCCTGGAGATGAACTGCTCGTGCTGTTACCACTTCAGGGCCAGCCGCTTGCTGCCTCCTATAGTGGCCCGTATGTTATTGAGAAGAAGGTAGATGACTTCGACTACCTGGTGCTCACTCTTGACCGGTGCAAGAGGGCTCAGCTGTGTCACGTTAACATGCTGAAGTGACCTAACCTAACCGAACTCCTCCACGACACAACACTGCCTTGCTAGATGTCACCTTCTTCCCAGTGACATTTTGGCAAACTGACTGCTGTGCACCCGTATCACGCAGTACAGTGACGGGATACGTTGTGCCATCAATCTCGACCGTGCCTCCTCACAAGAAAGGACGGCACCAGTCGAGCTCACTATCCTTAATAAGAGCGGGCGGGGCAACAGGGGGAGGGGCAAGGGGGCCAAACTGCTCTCCCTCCTCCAAACACAACTAAGGCACACGCCGTGCCTTCTCACTTCTAAAACCTGAAGGAGCAGTCAACTCATCACCACAAACTTAGTCTGGCCACACCAACAAGACAACTGGTTTCTGCGAGGACTTGGGAGTTTCAGCTGTTACTAACTTTGGGCAATTGAACTTAAAATGCCCTTTTCCTCGGCAGTGATAGCACGTAGGCTGGTAATCATACCTGGGAGTTTTAGGGGCCGCCTTCCCCGCCGTCCCATCCTTTGTAGAAGAAGGAGGGGTGGGAGTCTAGGGCTTTCCCAAACCCATCTTACTGCCTAATCCAGTATGTCGCCTAAAATGGCCTGGAGAGCCCGAGGAAGAACTACCACCACTCCCTGGGCTTCCTTTAGGACCGCCTTCCTTACGACTCCAACTCCCAGGCTTCTGTACAGGACGGTGGGCCAACACATAATCATCAGCCCATGTAGCAGCCTCCTTCATAGTCCTAAACCTCTTCTCCCTCAACAGACGTACCAGCTCCTTGTCAGCAATATCAATGAACTGCTCCATAACTACTAACTCCTTCAGGGCCCCGAGAGAGTCAACACCCTCGCTCGCAATCCACCTCTCAAACACTTGCTCCAGTGAACGAGGTAGGAGTCACTTGCTCGCTTCCTCTTTCCTCTGAATTGCAAGCGATAGGCTTCTGGTCGCAGCTCATATGCCCGCAAGATATCAGCCTTAAACTCCTCATAATCATCCAGATCATCAGCTGACATTTTATCATAAACTTCCAAAGCTTTTTCCCTTGAGTTTATTCGCAACCAAGCCTACCCATCTCTCACGAGACCGAGCAAACTCCTTGGCTTTCCTCTGGAAGCGAACAAACCATTCAGCCACTTTAGCCTCATCAAACTCAGGCACGAGCTGGAGACTTTGAACTAAAGTACGCTCAACACTGTTTTCTTCCTCCTCCTACACTACCAACAACTCCAGGCGTACTTACTACATGGCGAGTTCTCTCCCACTCTAACTCTCTATCTTTATCTGCCCTTTCTCTCTCCATCTCCAATCTCATCATCTCCATCTCTCTAGCCTCCTTCTCTGCTGCTAGTCTCTGAATTTCTCGTCTCTCCTCTATCTCTCTAGCCTCCTGCTCTGCTGCTAGTTTTTGAATGTCTCGTCTTTCTTCCGCTTCTCTGGCCATCTCCTCAGCAGCTAGCCTCTTTAACTCTCGCCTCTCTTCTGCTTCTATCTCCATTTTGCTCATTTCCAGCTTTAATCGCAGTTCCTCCAGTCTGGCAGCTGACTGGACACTACCACCAATACTGCTTGCTGGACTAGATAGTCGGTAGCCTCCCCTGCTTCCGATACTTCTGCCAGGGCTAATATATCCCACATCACCTTCTCTGGGACCGCCACATGCGTTATCATGACACGTAGTAAATGCGTCCTTACTGACCCCAAGCGCGGTTGACTCGTCATACCCACGTGATGAGTCACCGTGGTGAGTCTCTCGCCGGCTCCCACTCGCATCCTCACCCTCCACTGGTGAGGTGAAAAGGCCAGTAACTCCCTCCATGGTGCTCACAGGGACTCGTTTTCACAAACATATTTATAAGTAATAATACCCCCCAAAATACACTACACAATACACAATACAGTGGCGAGATCGCCACTTTTGTTACGGTCACGGCTACGGTTAACTGCTACACCTCACTAGAGTGTTATCCTGGCGAGGTCGCCAACTTTGTTACGGTCAGTACAGTGGGGAATATAAAACTCCACAGAGTCCCCAATACTATAAATCACAGCAGCCATAACACTCAGGTTCTTTCAAGGTCGCCAACAGTGTATAACTTCCCCCACTGTAAGGGAATCTCCTTAGCAACTCCTTCTCCTGTACCCAACAAAGTAGAATTTATAAATGGTAGATGTTATGTGTAACCGGGCGAGGCCTTAATACCCCCTAGAGAAACCGCCCACAAGGACAATTCCACCCACTTCTCTATGAGGTATTAATGCCTCTCCACACGCCTTGCCCACAGACTGTGATAAATCACAGACTGGGACAACACGCTCAGTATATTACTATACTATCTATTACTACGACAAGTGCTTCCTAACACATGTCAGACTGACTTCCCTAGGCTACAACTACTGACGGACGAGATCTACGCATCACTTGCCTACAGCATGAAGCTTTTCAGCTTTTCACTAGCGTGCGTGGCTACAACCACTACAATACAGTATACTACTGATACTACACAAAAGATGATGGGGGCACACAGCCGCCCACCAAACCCTACTGGTGACTACAGCCACCAACAGCAACAATGGGACGCGACACCAACGCGTCCCTCCGCGTCACCACACCCGAGTGGATGAACTCACGAGAAAAATGCAGCCACACCAACTACACTTCTCTCAGAACAACAACCCGCTGTTCTACAGCCCCGGTCTAACCAGTAGCAAGCCAGCTACTCAGGGGCATTTTAACTCTGCTAAGTGGGAGGAACTAAGGCAGTACTATTCTGATTTCCCTTGGGACGATTATTGTTTTCATGTCAGAGATCCTTCTCTTTGTGCCGAGCGCATAACAGAGGTGATTATCTCTGGCATGGAGCTATACATTCTTCATACTTTCTCTAACCCTAAAGCTAAAAAGCCTTGGTTTAACTCTGCTTGTTCTCGTGCTGTCAATGATAGGCGGCTCACAAACGGTTCCGTAGCCATCCAACTGCTGAAACTCATGCCCTATATATTTCTGCCCGTAATCATGCCAAATCTATTCTCCAACTTACTAAAAACTCTTTCATCAATAGAAAATGTCAAAGTCTTTCCAATTCTAACTCCTCTCGAGATTTCTGGCATCTAGCCAATAATATCTCTAACAACTTTACTTCTTCGTCTTTCCCTCCTTTACTTCATCCAGATGGCTCTACAGCTGTCTCTTCTTTTCTAAAGCTGAACTCTTCGCTCAAACCTTTGCTACCAACTCAACTTTGGATGATTCTGGGCATATTCCTCCTACTCCTCCACCCTCTGACTACTTCATCCCTAAAATTAAAATTCTTTATAAAGACGTTTTCCTGGCCCTCTCTGGCCTTGATTCTCGGAAGGCTTACGGTCCGGATGGAGTCCCTCCTGTTGTTCTCAAAAACTGTGCTTCCGAACTCGCTCACTGCCTGGTCAAACTCTTTCATCTGTGTCTCTCTACTTCTATTTATCCTTCTTGCTGGAAGTTTGCTCACATTCAACCTGTCCCTAAAAAGGTGACCACTCCAATCCTTCTAACTACCGCCCTATAGCTTTGATTTCCTGCCTTTCTAAAGCCTTTGAGTCTATCCTTAATAGGAAGATAATGAGGCATCTATCAGCTCACAACCTTCTCTCTGATTGCCAGTATGGTTTCCGTAAAGGCAGATCTACTGGTGATCTTCTTACTTTCCTAACTGAATCTTGGTCATCCTCTTTTAGGGACTTCGGTGAAACCTTTGCTGTCGGCCTTGACATATCGAAAGCCTTCGATAGAGTCTGGCACAAATCTTTAATTTCTAAACTACCCTCCTACGGATTCTATCCTTCTCTCTGTACCTTCATCTCCAGTTTCCTTTCCGATCGTTCTATTGCTGCTGTAGTAGACGGTCACTGTTCTTCCCTAAAACTATCAACAGTGGTGTTCCACAGGGTTCTGTCCTATCACCCACTCTCTTTCTATTATTCATCAATGATCTCCTAAATCTGACTCAATGCCCTATCCACTCCTATGCTGATGATACCACCCTGCATTATTCAACAGCGTTCAACAGACGCCCAACCCAACAACAATTAAATGACTCAAGGCGAGATGCTATAGGACGCCTAACTTCTGATCTTTCACTTGTTTCTGATTGGGGCAGAGAAAACCTGGTTTTGTTCAATGCCTCAAAACTCAATTTCTACAACTATCTACTCGACATAACCTTCCAGACAACTATCCTCTCTTCTTCAATAACACTCAACTTCCCTCTCCTCTACATTAAACACACTCGGTCTATCCTTCACTAAAAATCTAAACTGGAAATTTCACATCTCTACTCTTGCTAAATCAGCTTCCAAGAAGTTAGGTGTCCTATGGCGTCTTCGTCCATTTTCTCTCCTCCCAGCTGCTTGCTCTGTACAGGGCCTTATCCGCCCGTGTATGGAGTATGGCTCTCATGTCTGGGGGATCACACACACAGCTTTACTAAACAAGGTGGAATCTAAAGCTTTTCGTCTTATCAACTCTTCTCCTCTAACTGACTGTCTTGATTCTTTAAGTCACCGCCGCAATGTTGCATCTTTATCTGTCTTCTACCGCTGTTTTCATGCTGTCTGCTCTTCTGAACTTGCTAACTGCATGCCTTCCCCCTCCTGCGGCCTCGCTGCACAAGACTCTCTACTTCTTCTCATCCCTATTCTGTCCATCTTCCTAATGCAAGAGTTAACCAGTATCTTCACTCCTTCATTCCCTACACTGGTAAACTCTGGAACTCTCTACCTGTGTCTGTATTTCCACCTGCCTATGACTTAAACTCTTTCAAAGAGGAGTGTCAAGACACCTCTTACGTTAACTGGACCCTCCTTTTAGATTTTTTGTTTTTTTCTTTTCTACTTTCCTCTTAACAGGGCCTGGCAACCAGCAGGATTTTTTTTTTCCAACACTTTGTTTTCCCTTGGCCAGTGCCCTTGTAATAAAAAAAAAAAAAAAAAAAGGGAGGGCACAACTCCCAGACTTGAGCCTTCCATCTTCTGAATCTCATGCACTTTATATCTCTGCCCGGAATCATGCCA
>NW_025541432.1:0-6442 GCF_017591435.1 Portunus trituberculatus | reverse complement strand
GTGTTTTAAGGTGTTTTATGAAAAAAACTATCTCGATTGAAAATTGTGCTTATTCGTCATTTTACATTATTTTGCTTCAAAACGATAAAATTGATGAAAACAAGCTAGTATAGAGAATCCAAAGTAAAATTAAGAAAAACGTGTAATTTAATCAGTTTTAGCTGTTTTCCACCAAAACACAGAAATGCTACGAAAACACACTATTTGTCTAAGGAACTGAAATATGTAAAAATGGGTTATTTTGGTGTATTCAGCGTTTTATGCAACAAAACTCAGAATTGCAGGCAAAACACACTATTTGTCTAAGGAAGTGAAATATGTGAAAAAGGGTTATTTTGGTGTATTCCAGCGTTTTATGTAACAAAACTCAGAATTGCAGGCAAAACACACTATTTGTCTAAGGAAGTGAAATATGTCAAAAAGGGTTATTTTGGTGTATTCCAGCGTTTTATGTAACAAAACTCAGCAGGAAAACACACTATTTGTTTAGGCAAATATGTCAAAAGGGGTTATATTTTATGTCTCAAATTGCAGGCAAAACACAATATGTCTAAGGAATATGTCAAAAGTGGGTTATTTTAGTGTATTCTAGCGTTTTATGCACCAAACTCATAAATGCAGGCAAAACACTATATTTGTTAAAACGTCTTATTCATGTGTTTTAAGGTGTTTTATGAAAAAAAACTATCTCGATTGAAAATTGTGCTTATTCGTCATTTTACATTATTTTGCTTCAAAACGATAAAATTGATGAAAACAAGCTAGTATAGAGAATCCAAAGTAAAATTAAGAAAAACGTGTAATTTAATCAGTTTTAGCTGTTTTCCACCAAAACACAGAAATGCTACGAAAACACACTATTTGTCTAAGGAACTGAAATATGTAAAAATGGGTTATTTTGGTGTATTCAGCGTTTTATGCAACAAAACTCAGAATTGCAGGCAAAACACACTATTTGTCTAAGGAAGTGAAATATGTGAAAAAGGGGTTATTTTGGTGTATTCAGCGTTTTATGTAACAAAACTCAGAATTGCAGGGAAAACACACTATTTGTTTAAGGAAGTGAAATATGTCAAAAAGGGTTATTTTGATGTATTCCAGCGTTTTATGAACCAAAACTCAGAAATGCAGGCAAAACACAATATATGTCTAAGGAAGTGAAATATGTCAAAAGTGGGTTATTTTAGTGTATTCTAGCGTTTTATGCACCAAACTCATAAATGCAGGCAAAACACTATATTTGTTAAAACGTCTTATTCATGTGTTTTTAAGGTGTTTTATGAAAAAAAAACTATCTCGATTGAAAATTGTGCTTATTCGTCATTTTACATTATTTTGCTTCAAAACGATAAAATTGATGAAAACAAGCTAGTATAGAGAATCCAAAGTAAAATTAAGAAAAACGTGTAATTTAATCAGTTTTAGCTGTTTTCCACCAAAACACAGAAATGCTACGAAAACACACTATTTGTCTAAGGAACTGAAATATGTAAAAAAATTCCAGCGTTTTATGGGTTATTTTGGTGTATTCAGCGTTTTATGCAACAAAACTCAGAATTGCAGGCAAAACACACTATTTGTCTAAGGAAGTGAAATATGTGAAAATGGGGTTATTTTGGTGTATTCCAGCGTTTTATGTAACAAAACTCAGAATTGCAGGGAAAACACACTATTTGTTTAAGGAAGTGAAATATGTCAAAAAGGGGTTATTTTGATGTATTCCAGCGTTTTATGAAACAAAACTCAGAAATGCAGGCAAAACACAATATATGTCTAAGGAAGTGAAATATGTCAAAAGTGGGTTATTTTAGTGTATTCTAGCGTTTTATGCACCAAACTCATAAATGCAGGCAAAACACTATATTTGTTAAAACGTCTTATTCATGTGTTTTTAAGGTGTTTTATGAAAAAAAAACTATCTCGATTGAAAATTGTGCTTATTCGTCATTTTACATTATTTTGCTTCAAAACGATAAAATTGATGAAAACAAGCTAGTATAGAGAATCCAAAGTAAAATTAAGAAAAACGTGTAATTTAATCAGTTTTAGCTGTTTTCCACCAAAACACAGAAATGCTACGAAAACACACTATTTGTCTAAGGAACTGAAATATGTAAAAATGGGTTATTTTGGTGTATTCCAGCGTTTTATGCAACAAAACTCAGAATTGCAGGCAAAACACACTATTTGTCTAAGGAAGTGAAATATGTGAAAAAGGGGTTATTTTGGTGTATTCCAGCGTTTTATGTAACAAAACTCAGAATTGCAGGCAAAACACACTATTTGTTTAAGGAAGTGAAATATGTCAAAAAGGAAGTGGGGTTATTTTGATGTATTCCAGCGTTTTATGAACCAAAACTCAGAAATGCAGGCAAAACACAATATATGTCTAAGGAAGTGAAATATGTCAAAAGTGGGTTATTTTAGTGTATTCTAGCGTTTTATGCACCAAACTCATAAATGCAGGCAAAACACTATATTTGTTAAAACGTCTTATTCATGTGTTTTTAAGGTGTTTTATGAAAAAAAACTATCTCGATTGAAAATTGTGCTTATTCGTCATTTTACATTATTTTGCTTCAAAACGATAAAATTGATGAAAACAAGCTAGTATAGAGAATCCAAAGTAAAATTAAGAAAAACGTGTAATTTAATCAGTTTTAGCTGTTTTCCACCAAAACACAGAAAAAAAACACACTATTTGTCTAAGGAACGTGAAATATTAATCAGTTATTTTGGTGTATTCCAGCGTTTTATGCAACAAAACTCAGAATTGCAGGCAAAACACACTATTTGTCTAAGGAAGTGAAATATGTGAAAAATGGGTTATTTTGGTGTATTCCAGCGTTTTATGTAACAAAACTCAGAATTGCAGGCAAAACACACTATTTGTTTAAGGAAGTGAAATATGTCAAAAGGGTTATTTTGATGTATTCCAGCGTTTTATGAACCAAAACTCAGAAATGCAGGCAAAACACAATATATGTCTAAGGAAGTGAAATATGTCAAAAGTGGGTTATTTTAGTGTATTCTAGCGTTTTATGCACCAAACTCATAAATGCAGGCAAAACACTATATTTGTTAAAACGTCTTATTCATGTGTTTTAAGGTGTTTTATGAAAAAAACTATCTCGATTGAAAATTGTGCTTATTCGTCATTTTACATTATTTTGCTTCAAAACGATAAAATTGATGAAAACAAGCTAGTATAGAGAATCCAAAGTAAAATTAAGAAAAACGTGTAATTTAATCAGTTTTTAGCTGTTTTCCACCAAAACACAGAAATGCTACGAAAACACACTATTTGTCTAAGGAACTGAAATATGTAAAAAAAAAATGGGTTATTTTGGTGTATTCCAGCGTTTTATGCAACAAAACTCAGAATTGCAGGCAAAACACACTATTTGTCTAAGGAAGTGAAATATGTGAAAAAGGGGTTATTTTGGTGTATTCCAGCGTTTTATGTAACAAAACTCAGAATTGCAGGGAAAACACACTATTTGTCTAAGGAAGTGAAATATGTCAAAAAGGGGTTATTTTGGTGTATTCCAGCGTTTTATGTAACAAAACTCAGAATTGCAGGCAAAACACACTATTTGTCTTAGTAGTGAAATATGTCAAAAGGGTTATTTTGATGTATTCCAGCGTTTTATGAACCAAAACTCAGAAATGCAGGCAAAACACAATATATGTCTAAGGAAGTGAAATATGTCAAAAGTGGGTTATTTTAGTGTATTCTAGCGTTTTATGCACCAAACTCATAAATGCAGGCAAAACACTATATTTGTTAAAACGTCTTATTCATGTGTTTTTAAGGTGTTTTATGAAAAAAAACTATCTCGATTGAAAATTGTGCTTATTCGTCATTTTACATTATTTTGCTTCAAAACGATAAAATTGATGAAAACAAGCTAGTATAGAGAATCCAAAGTAAAATTAAGAAAAACGTGTAATTTAATCAGTTTTAGCTGTTTTCCACCAAAACACAGAAATGCTACGAAAACACACTATTTGTCTAAGGAACTGAAATATGTAAAAATGGGTTATTTTGGTGTATTCCAGCGTTTTATGCAACAAAACTCAGAATTGCAGGCAAAACACACTATTTGTCTAAGGAAGTGAAATATGTGAAAAAGGGGTTATTTTGGTGTATTCCAGCGTTTTATGTAACAAAACTCAGAATTGCAGGCAAAACACACTATTTGTCTAAGGTAGTGAAATATGTCAAAAGGGTTATTTTGGTGTATTCCAGCGTTTTATGTAACAAAACTCAGAATTGCAGGCAAAACACACTATTTGTTTAAGGAAGTGAAATATGTCAAAAGGGGTTATTTTGATGTATTCCAGCGTTTTATGAACCAAAACTCAGAAATGCAGGCAAAACACAATATATGTCTAAGGAAGTGAAATATGTCAAAAGTGGGTTATTTTAGTGTATTCTAGCGTTTTATGCACCAAACTCATAAATGCAGGCAAAACACTATATTTGTTAAAACGTCTTATTCATGTGTTTTAAGGTGTTTTATGAAAAAAAACTATCTCGATTGAAAATTGTGCTTATTCGTCATTTTACATTATTTTGCTTCAAAACGATAAAATTGATGAAAACAAGCTAGTATAGAGAATCCAAAGTAAAATTAAGAAAAACGTGTAATTTAATCAGTTTTAGCTGTTTTCCACCAAAACACAGAAATGCTAAAAACACACTATTTGTCTAAGGAACTGAAATATGTAAAAATGGGTTATTTTGGTGTATTCAGCGTTTTATGCAACAAAACTCAGAATTGCAGGCAAAACACACTATTTGTCTAAGGAAGTGAAATATGTGTAAAAAGGGGTTATTTTGGTGTATTCCAGCGTTTTATGTAACAAAACTCAGAATTGCAGGAAAACACACTATTTGTTTAAGGAAGTGAAATATGTCAAAAGGGGTTATTTTGATGTATTCCAGCGTTTTATGAACCAAAACTCAGAAATGCAGGCAAAACACAATATATGTCTAAGGAAGTGAAATATGTCAAAAGTGGGTTATTTTAGTGTATTCTAGCGTTTTATGCACCAAACTCATAAATGCAGGCAAAACACTATATTTGTTAAAACGTCTTATTCATGTGTTTTAAGGTGTTTTATGAAAAAAAAACTATCTCGATTGAAAATTGTGCTTATTCGTCATTTTACATTATTTTGCTTCAAAACGATAAAATTGATGAAAACAAGCTAGTATAGAGAATCAAAAGTAAAATTAAGAAAAACGTGTAATTTAATCAGTTTTAGCTGTTTTCCACCAAAACACAGAAATGCTACGAAAACACACTATTTGTCTAAGGAACTGAAATATGTAAAAAATGGGTTATTTTGGTGTATTCAGCGTTTTATGCAACAAAACTCAGAATATGCAGGCAAAACACACTATTGCAGGCAAAACACACTGTCTAAGGAAGTGAAATATGTGAAAAAGGGGTTATTTTGGTGTATTCAGCGTTTTATGTAACAAAACTCAGAATTGCAGGCAAAACACACTATTTGTCTAAGGTAGTGAAATATGTCAAAAGGGGTTATTTTGGTGTATTCCAGCGTTTTATGTAACAAAACTCAGAATTGCAGGAAAACACACTATTTGTTTAAGGAAGTGAAATATGTCAAAAGGGGTTATTTTGATGTATTCCAGCGTTTTATGAACCAAAACTCAGAAATGCAGGCAAAACACAATATATGTCTAAGGAAGTGAAATATGTCAAAAGTGGGTTATTTTAGTGTATTCTAGCGTTTTATGCACCAAACTCATAAATGCAGGCAAAACACTATATTTGTTAAAACGTCTTATTCATGTGTTTTAAGGTGTTTTATGAAAAAAAACTATCTCGATTGAAAATTGTGCTTATTCGTCATTTTACATTATTTTGCTTCAAAACGATAAAATTGATGAAAACAAGCTAGTATAGAGAATCCAAAGTAAAATTAAGAAAAACGTGTAATTTAATCAGTTTTTAGCTGTTTTCCACCAAAACACAGAAATGCTACGAAAACACACTATTTGTCTAAGGAACTGAAATATGTAAAAATGGGTTATTTTGGTGTATTCAGCGTTTTATGTAACAAAACTCAGAATTGCAGGCAAAACACACTATTTGTCTAAGGTAGTGAAATATGTCAAAAAGGGGTTATTTTGGTGTATTCCAGCGTTTTATGTAACAAAACTCAGAATTGCAGGAAAACACACTATTTGTTTAAGGAAGTGAAATATGTCAAAAAGGGGTTATTTTGATGTATTCAAGCGTTTTATGAACCAAAACTCAGAAATGCAGGCAAAACACAATATATGTCTAAGGAAGTGAAATATGTCAAAAGTGGGTTATTTTAGTGTATTCTAGCGTTTTATGCACCAAACTCATAAATGTAGGCAAAACACTATATTTGTTAAAACGTCTTATTCATGTGTTTT
>NW_025541431.1:0-36980 GCF_017591435.1 Portunus trituberculatus | reverse complement strand
TGTATTCCAGCGTTTTATGCAACAAAACTCAGAATTGCAGGCAAAACACACTATTTGTATAAGGAAGTGAAATATGTGAAAAAGGGGTTATTTTGGTGTATTCCAGCGTTTTATGAAACAAAACTCAAAATTGCAGGGAAAACACACTATTTGTCTAAGGTAGTGAAATATGTCAAAAAGGTGTTATTTTGGTGTATTCCAGCGTTTTATGTAACAAAACTCATAATTGCAGGGAAAACACACTATTTGTTTAAGGAAGTGAAATATGTCAAAAAATCGTTATTTTGATGTATTCCAGCGTTTTATGAACCAAAACTCAGAAATGCAGGCAAAACACAATATATGTCTAAGGAAGTGAAATATGTCAAAAGTGGGTTATTTTAGTGTATTCTAGCGTTTTATGCACCAAACTCATAAATGCAGGCAAAACACTATATTTGTTTAAACGTCTTATTCATGTGTTTTTAAGGTGTTTTATGAAAAAAAACTATCTCGATTGAAAATTGATCTTATTCGTCATTTTACATTATTTTGCTTCAAAACGATAAAATTGATAAAAACAAGCTAGTATAGAGAATCCAAAGTAAAATAAAGAAAAACGTGTAATTTAATCAGTTTTTAGCAGTTTTCCACCAAAACACAGAAATACTACGAAAACACGCTATTTGTCTAAGGAACTGAAATATGTAAAAAATGGGTTATTTTGGTGTATTCCAGCGTTTTATGCAACAAAACTCAGAATTGCAGGCAAAACACACTATTTGTATAAGGAAGTGAAATATGTGAAAAATGGTTATTTTGGTGTATTCCAGCGTTTTTGAAACAAAACTCAAAATTGCAGGGAAAACACACTATTTGTCTAAGGTAGTGAAATATGTCAAAAAGGTGTTATTTTGGTGTATTCCAGCGTTTTATGTAACAAAACTCATAATTGCAGGGAAAACACACTATTTGTTTAAGGAAGTGAAATATGTCAAAAAAATCGTTATTTTGATGTATTCCAGCGTTTTATGAACCAAAACTCAGAAATGCAGGCAAAACACAATATATGTCTAAGGAAGTGAAATATGTCAAAAGTGGGTTATTTTAGTGTATTCTAGCGTTTTATGCACCAAACTCATAAATGCAGGCAAAACACTATATTTGTTTAAACGTCTTATTCATGTGTTTTTAAGGTGTTTTATGAAAAAAAACTATCTCGATTGAAAATTGATCTTATTCGTCATTTTACATTATTTTGCTTCAAAACGATAAAATTGATAAAACAAGCTAGTATAGAGAATCCAAAGTAAAATAAAGAAAAACGTGTAATTTAATCAGTTTTTAGCAGTTTTCCACCAAAACACAGAAATACTACGAAAACACACTATTTGTCTAAGGAACTGAAATATGTAAAAAATGGGTTATTTTGGTGTATTCCAGCGTTTTATGCAACAAAACTCAGAATTGCAGGCAAAACACACTATTTGTATAAGGAAGTGAAATATGTGAAAAGGGTTATTTTGGTGTATTCCAGCGTTTTATGAAACAAAACTCAAAATTGCAGGAAAACACACTATTTGTCTAGTGAAATATGTCAAAAGGTGTTATTTTGGTGTATTCCAGCGTTTTATAACAAAACTCATAATTGCAGGCAAAACACAAATATGTGAAAAAAGGTATTTTATTTTGGTGTATTCCAGCGTTTTATGTAACAAAACCAAAGTAAAATAAAGAAAAACGTGTAATTTAAATTGCAGGAAAACACACTATCTTGTTTAAAAAGTGAAATATGTCAGCGTTTTATGAAACAAAACTCAAAATTGCAGGAAAACACACTATTTGTCTAAGGTAGTGAAATATGTCAAAATTATTGTTTAAGGAATGTATTCCAGCGTTTTATGAACCAAAACTCAGAAATGCAGGCAAAACACAATATATGTCTAAGGAAGTGAAATATGTCAAAAGTGGGTTATTTTAGTGTATTCTAGCGTTTTATGCACCAAACTCATAAATGCAGGCAAAACACTATATTTGTTTAAACGTCTTATTCATGTGTTTTTAAGGTGTTTTATGAAAAAAAACTATCTCGATTGAAAATTGATCTTATTCGTCATTTTACATTATTTTGCTTCAAAACGATAAAATTGATAAAAACAAGCTAGTATAGAGAATCCAAAGTAAAATAAAGAAAAACGTGTAATTTAATCAGTTTTTAGCAGTTTTCCACCAAAACACAGAAATACTACGAAAACACACTATTTGTCTAAGGAACTGAAATATGTAAAAAATGGGTTATTTTGGTGTATTCCAGCGTTTTATGCAACAAAACTCAGAATTGCAGGCAAAACACACTATTTGTATAAGGAAGTGAAATATGTGAAAAAGGGGTTATTTTGGTGTATTCCAGCGTTTTATGAAACAAAACTCAAAATTGCAGGGAAAACACACTATTTGTCTAAGGTAGTGAAATATGTCAAAAAGGTGTTATTTTGGTGTATTCCAGCGTTTTATGTAACAAAACTCATAATTGCAGGGAAAACACACTATTTGTTTAAGGAAGTGAAATATGTCAAAAAATCGTTATTTTGATGTATTCCAGCGTTTTATGAACCAAAACTCAGAAATGCAGGCAAAACACAATATATGTCTAAGGAAGTGAAATATGTCAAAAGTGGGTTATTTTAGTGTATTCTAGCGTTTTATGCACCAAACTCATAAATGCAGGCAAAACACTATATTTGTTTAAACGTCTTATTCATGTGTTTTTAAGGTGTTTTATGAAAAAAAACTATCTCGATTGAAAATTGATCTTATTCGTCATTTTACATTATTTTGCTTCAAAACGATAAAATTGATAAAACAAGCTAGTATAGAGAATCCAAAGTAAAATAAAGAAAAACGTGTAATTTAATCAGTTTTTTAGCAGTTTTCCACCAAAACACAGAAATACTACGAAAACACACTATTTGTCTAAGGAACTGAAATATGTAAAAAATGGGTTATTTTGGTGTATTCCAGCGTTTTATGCAACAAAACTCAGAATTGCAGGCAAAACACACTATTTGTATAAGGAAGTGAAATATGTGAAAAATGGTTATTTTGGTGTATTCCAGCGTTTTTGAAACAAAACTCAAAATTGCAGGGAAAACACACTATTTGTCTAAGGTAGTGAAATATGTCAAAAAGGTGTTATTTTGGTGTATTCCAGCGTTTTATGTAACAAAACTCATAATTGCAGGGAAAACACACTATTTGTTTAAGGAAGTGAAATATGTCAAAAAAATCGTTATTTTGATGTATTCCAGCGTTTTATGAACCAAAACTCAGAAATGCAGGCAAAACACAATATATGTCTAAGGAAGTGAAATATGTCAAAAGTGGGTTATTTTAGTGTATTCTAGCGTTTTATGCACCAAACTCATAAATGCAGGCAAAACACTATATTTGTTTAAACGTCTTATTCATGTGTTTTTAAGGTGTTTTATGAAAAAAAACTATCTCGATTGAAAATTGATCTTATTCGTCATTTTACATTATTTTGCTTCAAAACGATAAAATTGATAAAACAAGCTAGTATAGAGAATCCAAAGTAAAATAAAGAAAAACGTGTAATTTAATCAGTTTTTAGCAGTTTTCCACCAAAACACAGAAATACTACGAAAACACACTATTTGTCTAAGGAACTGAAATATGTAAAAAATGGGTTATTTTGGTGTATTCCAGCGTTTTATGCAACAAAACTCAGAATTGCAGGCAAAACACACTATTTGTATAAGGAAGTGAAATATGTGAAAAATGGTTATTTTGGTGTATTCCAGCGTTTTATGAAACAAAACTCAAAATTGCAGGGAAAACACACTATTTGTCTAAGGTAGTGAAATATGTCAAAAAGGTGTTATTTTGGTGTATTCCAGCGTTTTATGTAACAAAACTCATAATTGCAGGGAAAACACACTATTTGTTTAAGGAAGTGAAATATGTCAAAAAATCGTTATTTTGATGTATTCCAGCGTTTTATGAACCAAAACTCAGAAATGCAGGCAAAACACAATATATGTCTAAGGAAGTGAAATATGTCAAAAGTGGGTTATTTTAGTGTATTCTAGCGTTTTATGCACCAAACTCATAAATGCAGGCAAAACACTATATTTGTTTAAACGTCTTATTCATGTGTTTTTAAGGTGTTTTATGAAAAAAAACTATCTCGATTGAAAATTGATCTTATTCGTCATTTTACATTATTTTGCTTCAAAACGATAAAATTGATAAAAACAAGCTAGTATAGAGAATCCAAAGTAAAATAAAGAAAAACGTGTAATTTAATCAGTTTTTAGCAGTTTTCCACCAAAACACAGAAATACTACGAAAACACACTATTTGTCTAAGGAACTGAAATATGTAAAAAAAAATGGGTTATTTTGGTGTATTCCAGCGTTTTATGAAACAAAACTCAAAATTGCAGAGAAAACACACTATTTGTCTAAGGAAGTGAAATATGTCAAAAAGGTGTTATTTTGGTGTATTCCAGCGTTTTATGTAACAAAACTCATAATTGCAGGGAAAACACACTATTTGTTTAAGGAAGTGAAATATGTCAAAAAATCGTTATTTTGATGTATTCCAGCGTTTTATGAACCAAAACTCAGAAATGCAGGCAAAACACAATATATGTCTAAGGAAGTGAAATATGTCAAAAGTGGGTTATTTTAGTGTATTCTAGCGTTTTATGCACCAAACTCATAAATGCAGGCAAAACACAATATTTGTTTAAATGTCTTATTCATGTGTTTTAAGGTGTTTTATGAAAAAAAAGTGGGTTATTTTAGTGTATTCTAGCGTTTTATGCACCAAACTCATAAATGCAGGCAAAACACTATATTTGTTTAAACGTCTTATTCATGTGTTTTTAAGGTGTTTTATGAAAAAAAAACTATCTCGATTGAAAATTGATCTTATTCGTCATTTTACATTATTTTGCTTCAAAACGATAAAATTGATAAAAACAAGCTAGTATAGAGAATCCAAAGTAAAATAAAGAAAAACGTGTAATTTAATCAGTTTTTAGCAGTTTTCCACCAAAACACAGAAATACTACGAAAACACACTATTTGTCTAAGGAACTGAAATATGTAAAAAATGGGTTATTTTGGTGTATTCCAGCGTTTTATGCAACAAAACTCAGAATTGCAGGCAAAACACACTATTTGTATAAGGAAGTGAAATATGTGAAAAAGGGGTTATTTTGCGTTTTATGTATTCCAGCGTTTTATGTATTCCAGCGTTTTATGTAACAAAACTCAGAAATGCAGGAAAACAAAACAATATATGTCTAAGGAAGTGAAATATGTCAAAAGTGGGTTATTTTAGTGTATTCTAGCGTTTTATGCACCAAACTCATAAATGCAGGCAAAACACTATATTTGTTTAAACGTCTTATTCATGTGTTTTTAAGGTGTTTTATGAAAAAAAACTATCTCGATTGAAAATTGATCTTATTCGTCATTTTACATTATTTTGCTTCAAAACGATAAAATTGATAAAAACAAGCTAGTATAGAGAATCCAAAGTAAAGTAAAGAAAAACGTGTAATTTAATCAGTTTTTAGCAGTTTTCCACCAAAACACAGAAATACTACGAAAACACACTATTTGTCTATGGAACTGAAATATGTAAAAAATGGGTTATTTTGGTGTATTCCAGCGTTTTATGCAACAAAACTCAGAATTGCAGGCAAAACACACTATTTGTATAAGAAAGTGAAATATGTGAAAAAGGGGTTATTTTTATGTATTCCAGCGTTTTATGAAACAAAACTCAAAATTGCAGGCAAAACACACTATTTGTCTAAGGAAGTGAAATATGTCAAAAAGGTGTTATTTTGGTGTATTCCAGCGTTTTATGTAACAAAACTCATAATTGCAGGAAAAACACTATTTGTTTAAGGAAGTGAAATATGTCAAAAATGTTATTTTGATGTATTCCAGCGTTTTATGAACCAAAACTCAGAAATGCAGGCAAAAACAATATATGTCTAAGGAAGTGAAAATGTCAAAAGTGGGTTATTTTAGTGTATTCTAGCGTTTTATGCACCAAACTCATAAATGCAGGCAAAACACTATATTTGTTTAAACGTCTTATTCATGTGTTTTAAGGTGTTTTATGAAAAAAAAAGATTGAAAAAAATTTTACATTACGATAAAATTGATAAAACAAATTAGAGAATCCAAAGTAAAATCGTGTAATTTTTAGCAGTTTTTCCAAAAATGGGTTAACAGCAGCAACAAAATACTACGAAAACACACTATTTGTCTAAGGAACTGAAATATGTAAAAATGGGTTATTTTGGTGTATTCCAGCGTTTTATGCAACAAAACTCAGAATTGCAGGCAAAACACACTATTTGTCTAAGGAAGTGAAATATGTGAAAAAGGTGTTATTTTGGTGTATTCCAGCGTTTTATGTAACAAAACTCAAAATTGCAGGAAAACACACTATTTGTTTAAGGAAGTGAAATATGTCAAAATTGCAGGAAAACACACTATTTGTTATTTTCGTTATTTTGATGTATTCCAGCGTTTTATGAACCAAAACTCAGAAATGCAGGCAAAACACAATATATGTCTAAGGAAGTGAAATATGTCAAAAGTGGGTTATTTTAGTGTATTCTAGCGTTTTATGCACCAAACTCATAAATGCAGGCAAAACACTATATTTGTTTAAACGTCTTATTCATGTGTTTTAAGGTGTTTTATGAAAAAAAACTATCTCGATTGAAAATTGATCTTATTCGTCATTTTACATTATTTTGCTTCAAAACGATAAAATTGATAAAACAAGCTAGTATAGAGAATCCAAAGTAAAATAAAGAAAAACGTGTAATTTAATCAGTTTTTAGCAGTTTTCCACCAAAACACAGAAATACTACGAAAACACACTATTTGTCTAAGGAACTGAAATATGTAAAAAATGGGTTATTTTGGTGTATTCCAGCGTTTTATGCAACAAAACTCAGAATTGCAGGCAAAACACACTATTTGTATAAGGAAGTGAAATATGTGAAAAAGGGGTTATTTTGGTGTATTCCAGCGTTTTATGAAACAAAACTCAAAATTGCAGGGAAAACACACTATTTGTCTAAGGTAGTGAAATATGTCAAAAAGGTGTTATTTTGGTGTATTCCAGCGTTTTATGTAACAAAACTCATAATTGCAGGGAAAACACACTATTTGTTTAAGGAAGTGAAATATGTCAAAAAATCGTTATTTTGATGTATTCCAGCGTTTTATGAACCAAAACTCAGAAATGCAGGCAAAACACAATATATGTCTAAGGAAGTGAAATATGTCAAAAGTGGGTTATTTTAGTGTATTCTAGCGTTTTATGCACCAAACTCATAAATGCAGGCAAAACACTATATTTGTTTAAACGTCTTATTCATGTGTTTTTAAGGTGTTTTATGAAAAAAAACTATCTCGATTGAAAATTGATCTTATTCGTCATTTTACATTATTTTGCTTCAAAACGATAAAATTGATGAAAACAAGCTAGTATAGAGAATCCAAAGTAAAATAACGAAAAACGTGTAATTTAATCAGTTTTAGCAGTTTTCCACCAAAACACAGAAATACTACGAAAACACACTATTTGTCTAAGGAACTGAAATATGTAAAAATGGGTTATTTTGGTGTATTCCAGCGTTTTATGCAACAAAACTCAGAATTGCAGGCAAAACACACTATTTGTATAAGGAAGTGAAATATGTGAAAAGGGGTTATTTTGATGTATTCCAGCGTTTTATGAAACAAAACTCAGAAATTGCAGGCAAAACACAATATATGTCTAAGGAAGTGAAATATGTCAAAAGTGGGTTATTTTAGTGTATTCCAGCGTTTTATGCACAAAACTCATAAATGCAGGCAAAACACTATATTTGTTTAAACGTCTTATTTTGTTTTTAAGGTGTTTTATGAAAAAAAACTATCTCGATTGAAAAATCTTATTCGTCATTTTACATTATTTTGCTTATTTTGATGTATTCCAGCGTTTTATGCAACCAAAACTCAGAAATGCAGGCAAAACACACTATTTGTCTAAGGAACTGAAATATGTCAAAAGTGGGTTATTTTAGTGTATTCTAGCGTTTTATGCACCAAACTCATAAATGCAGGCAAAACACTATATTTGGTCTTATTATGTGTTTTAAGGTGTATTCCAGCGTTTTATGAAACAAAACTCAAAATTGCAGAGAAAACACACTATTTGTCTAAGGAAGTGAAAAAGGTGTTATTTTGGTGTATTCCAGCGTTTTATGTAACAAAACTCATAATTGCAGGGAAAACACACTATTTGTTTAAGGAAGTGAAATATGTCAAAAAATCGTTATTTTGATGTATTCCAGCGTTTTATGAACCAAAACTCAGAAATGCAGGCAAAACACAATATATGTCTAAGGAAGTGAAATATGTCAAAAGTGGGTTATTTTAGTGTATTCTATCGTTTTATGCACCAAACTCATAAATGCAGGCAAAACACTATATTTTTTTAAACGTCTTATTCATGTGTTTTTAAATTAAAATTGATCTAATTCGTCATTTTACATTATTTTCCTTCAAAACGATAAAATTGATAAAAACAAGCTAGTATAAAGAATCCAAAGTAAAGTAAAGAAAAACGTGTAATTTAATCAGTTTTTAGCAGTTTTCCACCAAAACACAGAAATACTACGAAAACACACTATTTGTCTATGGAACTGAAATATGTAAAAAATGGGTTATTTTGGTGTATTCCAGCGTTTTATGCAACAAAACTCAGAATTGCAGGCAAAACACACTATTTGTATAAGGAAGTGAAATATGTGAAAAATGGTTATTTTGGTGTATTCCAGCGTTTTATGAAACAAAACTCAAAATTGCAGGGAAAATACACTATTTGTCTAAGGTAGTGAAACATGTCAAAAAGGTGTTATTTTGGTGTATTCCAGCGTTTTATGTAACAAAACTCATAATTGCAGGGAAAACACACTATTTGTTTAAGGAAGTGAAATATGTCAAAAAATCGTTATTTTGATGTATTCCAGCGTTTTATGAACCAAAACTCAGAAATGCAGGCAAAACACAATATATGTCTAAGGAAGTGAAATATGTCAAAAGTGGGTTATTTTAGTGTATTCTAGCGTTTTATGCACCAAACTCATAAATGCAGGCAAAACACTATATTTGTTTAAACGTCTTATTCATGTGTTTTTAAGGTGTTTTATGAAAAAAAACTATCTCGATTGAAAATTGATCTTATTCGTCATTTTACATTATTTTGCTTCAAAACGATAAAATTGATATAAACAAGCTAGTATAGAGAATCCAAAGTAAAATAAAGAAAAACGTGTAATTTAATCAGTTTTTAGCAGTTTTCCACCAAAACACAGAAATACTACGAAAACACACTATTTGTCTAAGGAACTGAAATATGTAAAAAAATGGGTTATTTTGGTGTATTCCAGCGTTTTATGCAACAAAACTCAGAATTGCAGGCAAAACACACTATTTGTATAAGGAAGTGAAATATGTGAAAAATGGTTATTTTGGTGTATTCCAGCGTTTTTGAAACAAAACTCAAAATTGCAGGGAAAACACACTATTTGTCTAAGGTAGTGAAATATGTCAAAAAGGTGTTATTTTGGTGTATTCCAGCGTTTTATGTAACAAAACTCATAATTGCAGGGAAAACACACTATTTGTTTAAGGAAGTGAAATATGTCAAAAAAATCGTTATTTTGATGTATTCCAGCGTTTTATGAACCAAAACTCAGAAATGCAGGCAAAACACAATATATGTCTAAGGAAGTGAAATATGTCAAAAGTGGGTTATTTTAGTGTATTCTAGCGTTTTATGCACCAAACTCATAAATGCAGGCAAAACACTATATTTGTTTAAACGTCTTATTCATGTGTTTTTAAGGTGTTTTATGAAAAAAAACTATCTCGATTGAAAATTGATCTTATTCGTCATTTTACATTATTTTGCTTCAAAACGATAAAATTGATAAAACAAGCTAGTATAGAGAATCCAAAGTAAAATAAAGAAAAACGTGTAATTTAATCAGTTTTTAGCAGTTTTCCACCAAAACACAGAAATACTACGAAAACACACTATTTGTCTAAGGAACTGAAATATGTGCAGGCAAAACACACTATTTGTATAAGGAAAAAATGGGTTATTTTGGTGTATTCCAGCGTTTTATGAAACAAAACTCCAGCAAAACTCATTTTATGCAACAAAAGTGGGTTATTTTAGTGTATTCTAGCGTTTTTGCATAAATGCAGGCAAAACACTATTTGTTTAAACGTCTTATTCATGTGTTTTAAGGTGTTTTATGAAATATCTGATTGAAAATTGATCTTATTCGTCATTTTACATTATTTTGCTTCAAAACGATAAAATTGATGAAAACAAGCTAGTATAGAGAATCCAAAGTAAAATAAGAAAAACGTGTAATTTAATCAGTTTTATTTTCCAACAAAACTCAAAATTGCAGAGAAAACACACTATTTGTCTAAAGATGTGAAATATGTCAAAAAGGCGTTATTTTGGTGTATTCCAGCGTTTTATGTAACAAAACTCATAATTGCAGGGAAAACACACTATTTGTTTAAGGAAGTGAAATATGTCAAAAAGGGTTATTTTGATGTATTCCTGCGTTTTATGAACCAAAACTCAGAAATGCAGGCAAAACACAATATATGTCTAAGGAAGTGAAATATGTCAAAAGTGGGTTATTTTAGTGTATTCTAGCGTTTTATGCACCAAACTCATAAATGCAGGCAAAACACTATATTTGTTTAAACGTCTTATTCATGTGTTTTTAAGGTGTTTTATGAAAAAAAACTATCTCGATTGAAAATTGATCTTATTCGTCATTTTACATTATTTTGCTTCAAAACGATAAAATTGATATAAACAAGCTAGTATAGAGAATCCAAAGTAAAATAAAGAAAAACGTGTAATTTAATCAGTTTTTAGCAGTTTTCCACCAAAACACAGAAATACTACGAAAACACACTATTTGTCTAAGGAACTGAAATATGTAAAAAATGGGTTATTTTGGTGTATTCCAGCGTTTTATGCAACAAAACTCAGAATTGCAGGCAAAACACACTATTTGTATAAGGAAGTGAAATATGTGAAAAAGGGGTTATTTTGGTGTATTCCAGCGTTTTATGAAACAAAGTGAAATATGTCAAAAGGTGTTATTTTTGCAGCGGAAAACACACTATTTGTCTAAGGTAGTGAAATATGTCAAAAAGGTGTTATTTTGGTGTATTCCAGCGTTTTATGTAACAAAACTCATAATTGCAGGGAAAACACACTATTTGTTTAAGGAAGTGAAATATGTCAAAAAATCGTTATTTTGATGTATTCCAGCGTTTTATGAACCAAAACTCAGAAATGCAGGCAAAACACAATATATGTCTAAGGAAGTGAAATATGTCAAAAGTGGGTTATTTTAGTGTATTCTAGCGTTTTATGCACCAAACTCATAAATGCAGGCAAAACACTATATTTGTTTAAACGTCTTATTCATGTGTTTTTAAGGTGTTTTATGAAAAAAAACTATCTCGATTGAAAATTGATCTTATTCGTCATTTTACATTATTTTGCTTCAAAACGATAAAATTGATAAAACAAGCTAGTATAGAGAATCCAAAGTAAAATAAAGAAAAACGTGTAATTTAATCAGTTTTTAGCAGTTTTCCACCAAAACACAGAAATACTACGAAAACACACTATTTGTCTAAGGAACTGAAATATGTAAAAAATGGGTTATTTTGGTGTATTCCAGCGTTTTATGCAACAAAACTCAGAATTGCAGGCAAAAACACTACTATTTGTGAAAAAGGGTTAAGTAAGCGTTTTATGAAACAAAATATTGCAGGTCACTATTTGTCTAAGGTAGTATGTTGTTATTTTGGTGTATTCCAGCGTTTTATGTAACAAAACTCATAATTGCAGGAAAACACACTATTTGTTTAAGGAAGTGAAATATGTCAAAATGTGTTATTTTGATGTATTCCAGCGTTTTATGAACCAAAACTCAGAAATGCAGGCAAAACACACTATTATGTCAAAAGTGGGTTATTTTAGTGTATTCTAGGAACTCATAAATGCAAAAACTATATGTTAAACGTCTTAAAAGGGTTATTTTGAAAATTGTGTATTCTTCAGCGTTTTATGCTAGTATAGAGAATCCAAAGTAAAATCATTTAAATAGCAGTTTTCCACCAAAACACAGAAATACTACGAAAACACACTATTTGTCTAAGGAACTGAAATATGTCAAAAATATGTTATTTTGGTGTATTCCAGCGTTTTATGCAACAAAACTCAGAATTGCAGGCAAAACACACTATTTGTCTAAGGAAGTGAAATATGTGCAAAAGGTGTTATTTTGGTGTATTCCAGCGTTTTATGTAACAAAACTCAGAATTGCAAGGAAAACACACTATTTGTCTAAGGAAGTGAAATATGTCAAAAAGGTGTTATTTTGATGTATTCCAGCGTTTTATGAACCAAAACTCAGAAATGCAGGCAAAACACAATATATGTCTAAGGAAGTGAAATATGTCAAAAGTGGGTTATTTTAGTGTATTCTAGCGTTTTATGCACCAAACTCATAAATGCAGGCAAAACACTATATTTGTTTAAACGTCTTATTCATGTGTTTTTAAGGTGTTTTATGAAAAAAAACTATCTCGATTGAAAATTGATCTTATTCGTCATTTTACATTATTTTGCTTCAAAACGATAAAATTGATAAAAACAAGCTAGTATAGAGAATCCAAAGTAAAATAAAGAAAAACGTGTAATTTAATCAGTTTTTAGCAGTTTTCCACCAAAACACAGAAATACTACGAAAACACACTATTTGTCTAAGGAACTGAAATATGTAAAAAATGGGTTATTTTGGTGTATTCCAGCGTTTTATGCAACAAAACTCAGAATTGCAGGCAAAACACACTATTTGTATAAGGAAGTGAAATATGTGAAAAATGGGTTATTTTGGTGTATTCCAGCGTTTTATGAAACAAAACTCAAAATTGCAGGGAAAACACACTATTTGTCTAAGGTAGTGAAATATGTCAAAAAGGTGTTATTTTGGTGTATTCCAGCGTTTTATGTAACAAAACTCATAATTGCAGGGAAAACACACTATTTGTTTAAGGAAGTGAAATATGTCAAAAAGGGGTTATTTTGATGTATTCCAGCGTTTTATGAACCAAAACTCAGAAATGCAGGCAAAACACAATATATGTCTAAGGAAGTGAAATATGTCAAAAGTGGGTTATTTTAGTGTATTCTAGCGTTTTATGCACCAAACTCATAAATGCAGGCAAAACACTATATTTGTTTAAACGTCTTATTCATGTGTTTTAAGGTGTTTTATGAAAAAAAACTATCTCGATTGAAAATTGATCTTATTCGTCATTTTACATTATTTTGCTTCAAAACGATAAAATTGATGAAAACAAGCTAGTATAGAGAATCCAAAGTAAAATAAAGAAAAACGTGTAATTTAATCAGTTTTAGCAGTTTTTCCACCAGAAATACTACGAAAACACACTATTTGTCTAAGGAACTGAAATATGTAAAAATGGGTTATTTTGGTGTATTCCAGCGTTTTATGCAACAAAACTCAAACACTGAAATGCAGGCAAAACACACTATTTGTCTAAGGAACTGAAATATGTCAAAAATGGGTTATTTTGGTGTATTCCAGCGTTTTATGCAAACAAAACTCATAAAGCAGGCAAAACACTATATTTGTTAAAACGTCTTATTAAGTGCAAAATCTCGATTGAAAACTTATTTGTCATTTTACATTGTTTTGAACGATAAAATTGATGAAAACAAACTAGTATAGAGAATCCAAAGTAAAATTATCAAAAAACGTAGTATTTTAGTAGTTTTTAGCTTTTTTCCACCAAAACACAAAAATGCTACGAAAACACAGTATTTGTCTAAGGAAGTAAAATATTTCAAAATGTGTTATTTTGGTGTATTTCAGCGTTTTATGCAACAAAACTCAGAATAGCAGGCAAAACACACTCTTTGTCTAAGGAAGTGAAATATGTCAAAAAGGGTTATTTTGGTGTATTCCAGCGTTTTATGAACCAAAACTCAGAAATGCAGGCAAAACACACTATTTGTCTAAGGAAGTGAAATATGTCAAAAGTGGGTTATTGGGTTGTATTCTAGCGTTTTATGCACCAAACTCATAAATGCAGGCAAAACACTATATTTGTTTAAACGTCTTATTATGTGTTTTAAGGTGTTTTATGAAAAAAACTATCTAAAATTTTGATCTTATTCGTCATTTTACATTATTTTGCTTCAAAACGATAAAATTGATGAAAACAAGCTAGTATAGAGAATCCAAAGTAAAATAAAAAAACGTGTAATTTAATCAGTTTTAGCAGTTTTCCACCAAAACACAGAAATACTACGAAAACACACTATTTGTCTAAGGAACTGAAATATGTAAAAATGGGTTATTTTGGTGTATTCCAGCGTTTTATGCAACAACACTCTGAAATGCAGGCAAAACACACTATTTGTATAAGGCAAATATGTCAAAATGTATTATTTTGGTGTATTCCAGCGTTTTATGTCAAAATTGAAATTTGTGAAAAAGGTGTATTCCAACGTTTTATGCAACAAAACTCATAAATGTATTCCAGCGTTTTATGAAACAAAACTCAAAATTGCAACAAATACATCAAAAAAAACACACTATTTGTCTAAGGTAGTGAAATATGTCAAAAGGTGTTTTTTGGTGTATTCCAGCGTTTTATGTAACAAAACTCATAATTGCAGGGAAAACACACTATTTGTTTAAGGAAGTGAAATATGTCAAAAAATCGTTATTTTGATGTATTCCAGCGTTTTATGAACCAAAACTCAGAAATGCAGGCAAAACACAATATATGTCTAAGGAAGTGAAATATGTCAAAAGTGGGTTATTTTAGTGTATTCTAGCGTTTTATGCACCAAACTCATAAATGCAGGCAAAACACTATATTTGTTTAAACGTCTTATTCATGTGTTTTAAGGTGTTTTAAAAAAAAAAACTATCTCGATTGAAAATTGATCTTATTCGTCATTTTACATTATTTTGCTTCAAAACGATAAAATTGATGAAAACAAGCTAGTATAGAGAATCCAAAGTAAAATAAAGAAAAACGTGTAATTTAATCAGTTTTTAGCAGTTTTCCACCAAAACACAGAAATACTACGAAAACACACTATTTGTCTAAGGAACTGAAATATGTAAAAATGGGTTATTTTGGTGTATTCCAGCGTTTTATGCAACAAAACTCAGAATTGCAGGCAAAACACACTATTTGTGTAAGGAACTGAAATATGTCTAAGGTAAAAATGTCAAAAGGTGTTATTTTGGTGTATTCCAGCGTTTTATGCAACAAAACTCAGAATTGCAGGAAAACACACTATTTGTCTAAGGAAGTGAAATATGTCAAAAAGGGGTTATTTTGGTGTATTCCAGCGTTTTATGAACCAAAACTCAGAAATGCAGGCAAAACACAATATTTGTGTAAGGAACTGAAATATGTCAAAAGTGGGTTATTTTAGTGTATTCTAGCGTTTTATGCACCAAACTCATAAATGCAGGCAAAACACTATATTTGTTTAAACGTCTTATTCATGTGTTTTAAGGTGTTTTATGAAAAAAACTATCTCGATTGAAAATTGATCTTATTCGTCATTTTACATTATTTTGCTTCAAAACGATAAAATTGATAAAAACAAGCTAGTATAGAGAATCCAAAGTAAAATTAAGAAAAACGTGTAATTTAGCAGTTTTCCACCAAAACACAGAAATGCTACGAAAACACACTATTTGTCTAATGAACTGAAATATGTAAAAAATGGGTTATTTAGGTGTATTCCAGCGTTTTATGCAACAAAACTCTGAAATTGCAGGCAAAACACACTATTTGTCTAAGGAAGTGAAATATGTCAAAAAGGTGTTATTTTGGTGTATTCCAGCGTTTTATGCAACAAAACTCAGAAATTGCAGGAAAACACACTATTTGTCTAAGGCACTGAAATATGTCAAAAGGGGTTATTTTGGTGTATTCCAGCGTTTTATGCACCAAAACTCAGAAATGCAGGCAAAACACTATTTGTTAAAACTTATTAAGTGTTTTAAGAAACTGAAATATGTCAAAAGGTGTTATTTTGGTGTATTCCAGCGTTTTATGCACCAAAACTCAGAAATGCAGAGCAAAACACAATATTTGTCTAAGGAACTGAAATATGTCAAAAATGGGTTATTTTGGTGTATTTCAGCGTTTTATGTATTAAAATTCAGAAATGCAGGCAAAACACACTATTTCTCTAAAGAACTGAAATATGTCAAAAATGAGTTATTTTGGTGTATTCCAGCATTTTATGCACCAAAACTCGGAAATGCAGGCAAAACACACTATTTGTGTAAGGAATTGAAATATGTCAAAAATGTATCTTATGCACCAAAACTCAGAAATGCAAGGAAATCACATTATTTGTCTAAGAACCTGAATTATGTAAAAAATGGGTTATTTGCGTGTATTCCAGCGTTTTATTCACAAAAACTCTGATATGCATCCAAAACACACTATTTGTCTAAGAAACTGAATATTGGTGTATTACAGCGTTTAATACACCAAATTCAGCAATACAGACAAAACACTATATTTGTTAAAACGTCTTATTTGTAAGTATTTAAGGTGTTTTACATTGTTTTGCTTTAAAACGATAAGATTTATGAAAAGAAGCTAGTATAGAAAATCCAAATTTAAATTAACAAAAACGTGGTATTTTAGTAGTTTTTTATGCTTTTCTTTCTACCAATACACAGAAATGCTACCAAAACACGCTATTTGTCTAAAGAATTAAAATATGTCGAAATGGTTATTTTGGTGTATTCTAGCGTTTTATGCACCAAAACTCAGAAATGCAGGCAAAACACACTATTTGTTTAAGGAACTGAAATATGTCAAAAATGGGTTATTTTAGTGTATTCCAGCGTTTTATGCAACAAACTCAGAAATGCAGGCAAAACACTATATTTGTTATAACGTCTTATTAATGTGTTTTGAGGTGTTTTATGAAAAAAAACTGTTTTATTGAAAATTGATCTTATTCGTCATTTTACATTATTTTGCTTCAAAACGATAAAATTGATGAAAACAAGCTAGTATAGAGAATCCAAAGTAAAATAAAGAAAAACGTGTAATTTAATCAGTTTTAGTTTTTTTCCACCAAAACACAGAAATGCTACGAAAACACACTATTTGTCTAAGGAACTGAAATATGTAAAAATGGGTTATTTTGGTGTATTCCAGCGTTTTATGCACCAAAACTCAGAATTGCAGGCAAAACACACTATTTGTCTAAGGAAGTGAAATATGTGAAAAATGAGTTATTTTCGTGTATTCCAGCGTTTTATGAAACAAAACTCAAAATTGCAGGAAAACACACTATTTGTTTAAGGAACTGAAATATGTCAAAAGGGTTATTTTGGTGTATTCCAGCGTTTTATGCAACAAAACTCAGAATTGCAGGTAAAACTGAAATATGTCAAAAGGGATTATTTTGGTATATTCCAGCGTTTTATGCACCAAAACTCAGAAATGCAGGCAAAACACACTATTTGTCTAAGGAACTGAAATATGTCAAAAGTGAGTTATTTTGGTGTATTCTAGCGTTTTATGCACCAAACTCAGAAATGCAGGCAAAACACTATATTTGTTTAAACGTCTTATTTATGTGTTTTGTGTTTTGATAATTGAGATAGTTTTTTTTTTATAAAAAAAAAACTATCTCGATTGAATATTTTGTTATTCGTAATTTACATTGTTTTGCTTCAAAACGATAAAATTGATAGAAAAAAGCTAGTATTCCAAAGTAAAATTAAGAAAACGTGTTATTTTAGTAGTTTTAGCTTTTTTCCACCAAAACACAGAAATGCTACGAAAACACACTATTTGTCTAAGGAACTGAAATATGTCAAAAATGTGTTATTTTGGTGTATTCCAGCGTTTTATGCAACAAAACTCTGAAATGCAGGCAAAACACACTATTTGTCTAAGGAAGTGAAATATGTCAAAAAAGGGGTATTTTGGTGTATTCCAGCGTTTTATGCAACAAAACTCAGAATTGCAGGAAAACACACTATTTGTCTAAGGAAGTGAAATATGTCAAAAGGGTTATTTTGGTGTATTCCAGCGTCGTATGCACCAACACTCTGAAATGCAGCCAAAACACACAATTTATCTAAGGAAATGAAATATGGGGTATTACAGTGTTTAATACAGCAAATTCAGAAATGCAGACAATACCCTATATTTGTTAAAACGTCTTATTATGTGTTTTTAAGGGGTTTTTATGAAAAACACTATCTCGATTGAAAATTTTACTTATTCGTCATTTTACATTGTTATGCTTTAAAACGATAAGATTTATGAAAACAAGCTAGTATAGAGAATCCAAATTAAAATTAATTAATTTAATTAAAATTAAAAATTGCAGGCAGACCACAATATTTCTTAAAACGTCTTATTTATGTGTTTATAAGGTGTTTTAAGAAAAAATAAGATCTCTATTGAAATCTTTGCCTCTTCGTCATTTGACGTTGTTTTGCTTCAAAACGATTAGATATATGAAAACATGCTAGTATAGAAAACCCAAAGTAAAAATAAAAACAAAAACGGTATATTTTAGTAGTTTTTAGCATTTTTCCACCAAAACACAGAAATGCTACCAAAACACACTATTTGTCTAAGGAACTGAAATATGTCAAAAAGGGTTATTTTGGTGTATTCCAGCGTTTAATCCAACAAAACTAGGACTTGCAGGCAAAACACACTATTTGTCTAGGAAGTGAAATATGTCATAAACGGATTATTTTGGTGCATTCCAGCGTTTTAGGCACAAAAACTCTGAAATGCATGTAAAACACACTATTTGTCTAAGGAACTGAAATCGGTCAAAAGTGGGTTATTTTGGTATATTCCAACGTTTTCTGCACCAAAACTCAGAAATGTAAGCAAAACAATATATTTGTTAAAACGTCTTATCTCGACTGAAAATTTTACTTCTTCGTCATTTTACATTGTTTTCTTTCAAAACGATAATATTGATGAAAACAAGCTAGTAAAGAGAAACCAAAGTAGAATGAACAAAAACGTTTTATTTTAGTAGTTGTCAGTTTTTGCACCAAAACACAAAATGGTAGCAAAACAAACTATTTGTCTAAGGAACTGAAATAAAAAAGGGTTAATTTGGTGTATTACCGCGTTTTATGCACCAACACTCTGAAATGCACGCAAAACACACTATTTGTCTAAGGAACTGAAATATGTCAAATATGTGTTATTTTGATATATTCCTGCGTTTTATGTAAAAAAAAAAACTAGAATTGCAGGCAAAAACACTTTGTCTAAGGAAAAAATGTCAAAAAGAGTTGTTTTGGTGCATTCTAGCGTTTTATGCACCAAAACTCTGAAATACAGGCAAAACACACTATTTGTCTAATGAAGTGAAATATGTCAAAATGGATTTTTGGTGTATTCCAGCGTTTTATGCAACAAAACTCAGAATTGCAGGCAAAACGCTCTATTTGTCTAAGGAACTGAAATATGTCAAAAGGGTTATTTTTGTGCATTCCCGCGTTTTATGCTTCAAAACTCAAAAATGCAGGCAAAACACATTATTTGTCTACAAAACTGAAATATGTTAAAAATGGGTTATTTTTGTGTATTCCAGCATTTTGTGCACCAAAACCTTGAAATGCACGCAAAACACTATTTTTTTAAAAAGTCCTTTTTATTTTTATAAGGTGTTTTAAGAAAAAATAAATTTCAATTAAAATTTTGCTTATTCGTCATTTCATATTGTTTTGCTTCAAAACGATAAAATATATGAAAACATGCTAGTACAGAAAATCCAAGATAAAATGAACAAAAACGTGGTATATTAGTGTTTTTTTATTTTTTCCACCAAAACCAAAAATACTACCAAAACACACTGTTTGTCTAAAGAACTGAAATATGTCAAAAATGAGTTATTTTGGTGTATTCTATCGTTTTATGCACCAACACTTTGAAATGCAGGCAAAATACTTTATTTGTCTAAGGAACTGATATGTGTCAAAAATGTGTTTTTTTTCAGTGTTTTATACAAAAAAAATTTAGAATATCAAGCAAAACACGCTATTTCTCTAAGGAAGTGAAATATATCAAAAAGGGATTTTTTTGGTGCATTCTAGAATTTTATGCACCAAAACGCTGAAATGCAGGCAAAACACACTATTTGTCTAAGGAACTGAAATATGTGAAAAATGGGGTATTTTAGTATATTCCACCGTTTTATGCACCAAAATCTCGATTAAAAATATTGTTTATTTATCATTTTACATTGTTTTGCTTGAAAAGGATAAAATTGATGAAAACAAGGTAGTATAGAGAAAACAAAGTAAAACTAACTAGTGGTTGTCAGCTTTTTGCACGAAAACATAGAAATGCTAACAAAACTAAGTGTTTGTCTAAGGAACTGAAAAATATAAAAAATGGGTTATTTTGGTGTATTCCAGCGTTTTATGCACTAAAACTCAGAAATTCAGGCAAAACACTCTATTTCTCTAAGGAACTGAAATATATAAAAAATGGGTTATTTTCGTGTAATCGAGCGTTTATGCACCAAACTCACTAATGCAGGCAAAACACTATATTTGTTAAAACGTTTTTTTATGTTTTGCAGGCAAAACACAATATAAGGAACATAATATAAGGAAATAAAATGTCAAAAATGGGTTATTTTGGTGTATTACTGCGTTATATGCACCAAAAACTTAAAAGCAGCCAAAACGCACAATTGGTCTAAGGAACTAATATATGTCAAAAGTGAGTTATTTTGTTGTATTCCAGCGTTTTATGCAACAAAATATCTCGATTAAAAATTTTGCTTATTCCTCATTTTACATTGTTTTTCTTCAAAACGATAAAATTGATGAAGACAAACTAGTATTGAGAAACCAAAGTGAATCTAACAAAAACGTGTTATTTTAGTAGTTGTCAGCACAGAAATGCTAAACAACCAAACTGTTTGTATAAGAACCTGAAATATGTCAAAAATTGGTTTGTTATGGTATATTCCAGCATTTTATGCACCAACACTCTGAAATGCAGCCGAAACAAACTATTTTTCTAAGGAACTCAAATATGTCAAAAGTGAGTTATTTTGGTGTATTCAAACGTTTTATGCAGCAAAACTCAGAATTTCAGGCAAAACAAACTATTTGTCTAAGAAACTGAAATATGTCAAAAGTGGGTTATTTTTCTGTATTCCAGCGTTTTCTGCACCAAAACTCAGAAATGCAGGCAACATTTCTGTAAGGAACTGAAATACGTCAAAAATGGGTTATTTTCGTGTATTCCAGCATTTTATGCACCAAACTCAGAAATGCAGTCAAAACACTATATATGTTAAAACGCCTAATTTATGTGTTTTAAGGTGTTTTATGATAAAAAAACTATCTTGAATTGAAAATTTTGCTTATTCGTCAGTTTACGTTGTCTTACTTCAAAACAATAAAATTGATGAAAACAAGCTAGTATAGAGAATCCAAATAAATTTAACAAAAGCGTGGTATTTTAATAGTTTTTAGCTTTTTTCCACCAAAACACAGAAATGCTACCAAATCACACTATTTGTCTAAGGAACTTAAATATGTAAAAAATGTGTTATTTTGGTGTATTCCAGCGTTTTTTGCAACAAATCTCAGAATTGCAGGCAAAACATACTATTTGTCTAATGAAATTAAATATGTCAATAAAGGTTTTTTTTGGTTTTCATCACCAAAACTCTATTTAGGATCCTTAGACAACTAGTGTATTTTGCCTGCATTTCTGGGTTTTTTGGTGGATAAAACGCAGGAATACACCAAATAAACCATTTTGGACATATTTCAGTTCTCTGGACAAATAGTGTGTTTTGGTAGCATTTGTGTGTTTTGGATCAAAAAATCTGAAATCTACTAAAATAATACGTTTTTGTGAATTTTCTTTTCGTTTCTCTATATTAGCTTGTTTTTATCAATTTTATCGTTTTGAAGCAAAAAAAATGTAAAATGACGAATAAGCAAAATTTTCAATCGATATAGTTTTTTTCATAAAATATCTTAAGAACACTTAAGTAAGACGTTTTAACAAGTATAACGTTTTACCTGCATATCTGTGTTTTGGTGCATAAAACGCTGGAAAACACCAGAACAGACCATTTCTAACATATTTCAGTTCCTTAGACAAATAATCATTTCTGTGTTTTAGTGCACAAAAGCTGATAACACGTTTTTTTTTTATTTCACTCTCGTTTCGATTGTTTTCATCAATTTTATCGTTTTCAAGCAAAATAATGTAAAATGACGAACAAGTATAATTTTCAAACGAGAATAATCCTTTTAGAACATATATCAGTTCCTTAGACAAATAGTGTGTTTTGGTAGCATTTTTGTGTTTTGGTGCAAAAAATCTTAAAACTACGAAAATAACATGTTTTTGTCAATTTCACTTTAATTTTTCTATATTAGATTTTTTTCAACAATTTTATCGTTTTAAAGCAAAACAATGTAAGATGTCGAATAAGCATAATTTTCAATTCAAATAATTTTTTTTCATAAAAAAAAAAAAAATTAAAAACACGTAAATAAGACGTGTTTAACAAATAAAGTGTTTCCGTGTATTTATGGGTTCTCGTGAAAAAAAATCTGGAATACACCAAAATAACCCGTTTTTTTTACATATTTCCCTTCCTAAGACAAATAATGTGTATTGCCTGCATTTCTGAGGATTTTTTTTTTTTTTTTGCATAAAACGCAGGAATACACCAAAATAACCCATTTCGGACAAATTTCAGGTCCTTAGACAAATATTATTAGTATATTAGTGTATTAGTAGCACTTTTGAGTTTTGGTACAAAAAAAGCTGAAAACTACTAAAATAACACGCTTTTGTTGTATTTTGGTTTCTCTATATTAGATTGTTTTCATCAATTGTATCGTTTTGAAACAAAACAATAAAAAATGACGAATAAGCAAAATTTTCAAGCGATATTATTTTTCTTAAAAAAAAAAAAACACCTTTATAACACATAAACAAGACGTTTTAAGAAATATAATGTTTTCCCTACATGTCAAAGTTTTGATGCATAAATAGTTGGATTACACCAAAACAACCCATTTTTGACATATTTAGTGTGTTTTGGTAACATTTCTGTGTTTTGGTGCATAAAAAGGCAAAAACTATTAAAATAACACGTTTTGTTAATTCCTTTTTGATTCTCTATATTAGCTTGTTTTCATCAATTTTATCGTATTGAAACAAAACAATGTAAAATGACTAATAACTAAAAATTTTCAATCGATAGTTTTTTTTTCATAAAACACAAGACGTTTTAACAAATATAGTGTTTTGCCTGCATTTCTGAGTTTTGGTGCATAAAACGCTGGAATTCACCAAAACACCCCATTTTTAACATATTTCAGTTCCTTAGACAAATAATGTGTTTTGGTAGCATTTCTGTGTTTTAGTGAAAAAAAGCTGCAAATACAAAAATAACTCATTTTGTTAATTTCACTGTCGTTTCTCTATTTTTATTGTTTTCAACAATTTTATCGTTTTCCAGCAAAATAATGTAAAATAACGAATAAGCATATTTTTCAATTGAGATAATTTTTTTCATAAAACACAATAAAAGTATATAAATAAGACGTTTTTAACAAATAAAGTGTTTTGCGTGCATTTCTGAGTTTTGGTGCAAAAACACTAGAATAACTCATTTTTGCACAATTTAGTTCCTTAGAGAAATATTGTGTTTTGCTGTAATTCTGTTTTATTGCATAAAACTCTGGAATACACCAAAATAACACATTTTTGACATATTTCAGTTCTTTAAACAAATAATGTATTTTGCCTGCATTTCTAAGTTTTGGTGCATAAAACGCTGGAAAACACTAAAATAACCTATTTTGGACATATTTAAGTTCCTTAGGCAAATAGTGTGTTTTGGTAGCATTTCTGTGTTTTAATGGAAAAAGCTGAAAACTACTAAAATAACACGTTTTTGTTAATTTCACTCTGGTTTCTCTATATTAGCTTTTTCATATATATATTTTTTTAATCAAAACAATGTAAAATGACGAATAATCGAGATAGTTTTGTTCATAAAACACCTTAATAACACATAAATAACACGTTTTAACAAATATAGTGTTTTGCCTACATTTCTGAGTTTTGGTGCATAAAACGCTGGAATACACCAAAGCAACCCATTTTTTACTTATTTCAGTTCCTTAGGCAAATAGTGTGTTTTGTCTGCATTTCTGTGTTTTGGTCCAAAAATCCTGAAAACTACTAAAATAACACGTTTTTTATTAATTTCACTTTGGCTTCTCTATATTAGCTTGTTTTCATGAATTTTATCATTTTAAAGCAAAACAATGTAAAATGACGAATAAGCAAAATTTTAAATCGAGATAGTTTTGTTCATAAAACACCTAAAGAACACATAAATAAGACGTTTTAGAAAATAGAGATATATGCCTGTGTTTTTGAGTTTTGGTGCATAAAACGCTCGAATACACCAAAACAATCTATTTGTGACATATTTCAGTTTCTTAGATAGATAGTGTGTTTTGATAGCATTTCTATTTTTAGGTCCAATAGAGCTGAAATCTACTAAAATAACATGTTTCTGTTAATTTTACTTTGGTTTCTCTATATTAGTTTCTTTTCATCAATTTTATAGTTTTCAAGCAAAACAATGTAAAATGACGAATAAGCAAAATTTTCAATCGAGATAGTTTTATTTTTCATGAAACACCTTAAAAACACATAAATAAGACGTTTTAACAAATATAGTGTTTTCCTTGCGTTTCTGAGTTTTGGTGCAAAAAATACTGGAATACAGCAAATGTTACGTTCAAGGGTTAAACGGATAAGATTGGCATCGGGGAGCCGGTGAACAATAACAATAAAAAAAAAAAAACACTGCAGATTCAACTGGTGGGGAAATGCAAAGGGGGGCAGTTAAGAAGCTATTTAATAACCCAATAATAAAACTAACATACACATATAAATATAATATGAAACACATGAAAATGACATACAAATACATATATAACACAGAAATAAATACAACAATGAAGAACCCAACTTAATACCTAACAATAATACTAATCCTATATAGAGGCAATGTGAAAAAAGCGGGACGAGGGGAAGTGATACTTATGAGGTGTCGCAGTGGTAAAGTGCTGGATGAGTCCAAGAGGCATTGTATTCACTGGTTGAGGCCTTGACATCGACTGACTTCCAGAAAGCATGGAGCTCGCTTAACACTTCCGCTTGAGTCGAATGGGGCCGCGTGAATCCAACTTCGGAACAGTAGCGGGGCTTCATGAGACGGTGACGTGGAAGAGGAGGTGGAGAAGTGGCGAACGAGGTAGCAAGCGGAGGATGTGATAGTAGTGGAGTAACATCAAAATAACCTATTTTTGACATATTTCAGTTCCTTAGACAAATAGTGTGTTTTCCCTGCATTTCAGAGTTTTGGTGCATAAAACGCTGGAATACACCAAAAATACCATTGTTTGACATATTTCAGTTTCTTAGACAAATAGTGTGTTTTGTCTGCATTTCTGAGTTTTGGTGCATAAAACACTGGAATACACCAAAATATCCCATTTTGAATATATTTCAGTTCCTTAGAAAAAGAGTGTGTTTTGGTAGCATTTATGTGTTTTGGTGCAAAAAAGCTAAAAACTACTAAAATAACACGTTTTTTTGTTAATTTCACTCTCGTATCTCTATATTAGATTTTTTTCATCAATTTTATCGTTTTGAAGCAAAACAATATAAAATGACGAATAAGCAAAATTTTCAATCGAGATAGTTTTTTTTCATGAAACACCTTCAAAACACATAAAAAAGACATTTTAACAAATATAATGTTTTGCCTGCATTTCTGAGTTTTGGTGCATAAAACGCTGGAATATACCAAAATAACCCTTTTTTGACATATTTCTTTTCCTTACACAATTAGTGTGTTTTGTTAGCATTTCAGAGTTTTGGTGCACAAAACGCTGGAATACACCAGAATAACCATTTTTTGACACATTTCAGATCCTTAGACAAATAGTGTGTTTTGCCTGCATTTATAAGTTTTGGTACTTAAAACGCTGGAACACACCAAATTAACCCATTTTCGACATATTTTACTTCCCTAGACAAATAGTGTGTTGTAGTAGCATTTCTGTGATTTGGTGCAAAAAACCTAAAAACTAATAAAAGAACGTTTATGTTAATTTCACTTTTGTTTCTCTATATTAGCTTGTTTTCATCAATTTTATCGTTTTAAAGCAAAACAATGTAAAATGATGAATAAGCAAAATTTTCAATCGAGATAGTTTTTGTTCATAAATCACCTTAAGAACACATAAATAAGACGCTTTTTAACAAATATAGTGTTTTGTCTGTATTTTTGAGTTTTGGTGCATAAAATGCTGGAATACACCAAAACAACTTATTTTTGACATATTTAATTTCTTTAGACAAATAGTGTGTTTTGATAGCATTTCTGTGTTTTGGTGCAAAAAAGCTGATAACTACTAAAATAACATATTTTTGTCCATTTCACTCTCGTTTCTCTATATTAGCTTGTTTTCATTAATTTTATCGTTTTGAATTAAAACAATGTAATATGACAAATAAGTAAAATTTTCAATCAAGATAGTTTTATTTTCATAAAACACCTTAAAAACACATATATAAGACGTTTTAACAAATATAGTGTTTTGCCTGCATTTCTTAAGTTTTTGTGCATAAAACGCTGTAATACACCAAAATAACCATGTTTTGACATATTTCAGTTCCTTAGACAAATCATTTGTTTTCCCTGCATTTCTGAGTTTTGGTGCATAAAACGCTGGAATACACCAAAATAACCCATTTTGGACATATATAAGTTCCTTAGACAAATAGTGTGTTTTGGTAGCATTTTTTGTTTTTTGGTGCCAAAAAAAAGCTGAAAACTACTAAAATAACACGTTTTTTATCATTTCTTTTTGGTTTCTCTATATCAGCTTTTATTCATTAATTTTATCGTTTTGAAGCAAAACAATGTGAAAGGACGAATAAGCAAAAATTTCAATGGATATAGTTTTTTTTTCATAAAACACCATAAAAACACATAAATAAGACTTTTTTTTTCAAAAATAGTGTTTTGCCTGCATTTCTGAGTTTTGGTGCATAAAACGCTGGAATACTCCAAAATAACCCATTCTTTTCATATTTCAGTTCCTTAGACAACTAGAGTGTTTTGCCTGTAATTCTGAGTTTTGGTGCATAAAACGCTGGAATACACCAAAATAACCCATTTTGGACATATCTTAGTTCCTTTGACAAATAGTATGTTTTGTTTTTGCTTTTTTCATAAAACTCTTAAAACCACTTAAATAAGACTTTTTAACAAATATAAGGTTTTTTCCTTCATTTTTTAGTTTTGGTGCATAAAACGCTTGAATACACAAAAATAACCCATTTTTTATTTTTATTTTAGTTCCATAGACAAATAGTGTGTTTTGCATGCGATTCTGATTTTTGTTGCATAAAACGCTGGAATACACCAAAGTAACAAATTTTTGACATATATCAGTTCCGTAGACAAATAGTGTGTTTTGGAAGCATTTCTGTTTTTTTGGTGCAAAAAAAGATGAAAACAATAGAATAAAACGTTTTTTTCTAATTTTGCTTTGGATTCTCAATATTACCTTGTTTACATCAATTTGATCTTTTTGAAGCAAAATATTGTAAAATGACGAATAAGCAAAATCTACAATCGGGAGAGTTTTTTTTCGTAAAACACCTTAAAAACACATAAATATGACGTTTTAACAAATATAGTGTTTTGCCTGCATTTCTGAGCTTTGGTGCCTAAAACGCTGGAATACACCAAAAATAACGCATTTTTGACATATTTCAGTTCCTTAGACAAATAGTGTGTTTGATAGCATTTCTGTGTTTTTGTGCAAAAAAGCTGAAAACTCCTAAAATAACACGTTTTCTTAATTTTACTTTGGTTTCTCTATACTAGCTTGTTTTCATCAATTTTACCGTTTTGAAGCAATACAATGTAAATGGACGAATAGGCAAAAATTTCAATCTAGATAGTTTTTTTTTTTTTCATAAAACACCTTAAAAACACATAAATAAGACGTTTTATCAAATATAGTGTTTTGCCTACATTTCTGGGTTTTGGTGCATAAAACGCTGGAATACTCCAAAATATACCGCTTTTAACATATTTCAGTTCCTTAGACAACTAACGCGTTTTGCCTGCATTTTAAGAGTTTTGGTACATAAAACGCTGGAATACACTAAAATTACCCATTTTTGACACATTTTAGTTTATTAGACAAATAGTGTGTTTTGCCTGCAATTCTGAGTTTTGTTGCACAAAACGCTGGAATACACTAAAATAACCCATTTTTTACATATTTCAATTCCTAAGACAAATAGTGTGTTTTGCCTGCATTTTTGTGTTTGTTTAAAAAAAAGCTGAAAACAAGTAAAAATATCACTTTTTTGTTATTTGTGCTTTGGTTTCTCTATATTAGCTTGTTTTATCAATTATATCGTTCTGAGGCAAAATATTGTAAATGACTTGAATAAAAATTTTCAATCGATATTGTTTTTTTTTTTTCGTAAAACACCTTAAAGACACATAAATAAGATGTTTTAACAAATATAGTGTTTTGCCTTTTTTTCTGAGTTTGGTGCATAAAACCCTGAAATACTTAAAAATAACCAAATTTTGACATAATTCAGTTCCTTAGACAAATAGTGTGTCTTCCCTGCATTTTAGAGTTTTGGTGCATAAAACGCTAGAATTCACATAAACAATCTATTTTTGACATATTTTAGTTCCCTACACAAATAGTTTGTTTTGGCTGTTATTCTGAGTTTTGTTGCATAAAACGCTGGAATACACCAAAATAACCCATTTTTGACATATTTCAGTTCCTTAGACAAATAGTGTGTTTTGGTAGTATTTTTGTGTTTTGGTGCAAAAAAGCTGAAAATTACTAAATTAACACGTTTTTGTTCATTTTACGTTGGATTCTCTTTATTACCTAGTTTCCATCAATTTTATCGTTTTGAAGCAAAACAATGTAAAATGACAAATAAGCAAAATTTTCAATCGAGATAGTTTTTTTTTTCGTAAATCACCTTTTAACATTATAAATAAGACGTTTTAAACAAATATATTGACTTGCCTGCATTTCTTACTTTTGGTGCATAAATCGCTGGAATACACCAAATTAACGTATTTTTGACATATTTTAGTTCCTTAGACAAATAGTATGTTTTTGGTAGCATTTATGTGATTTGGTGTAAAAAACTGAAAACTACTGAAATAACACGTTTTTGTTAATTTTTCTTTGTTGTTTTCTATACTAGCTTGTTTCATTAATATTATCGTTTTGAATCAAAACAATATAAAATGACGAATAAGCAAAATTTTCAATCGAGATAGTTTTTTTTTTCATAAATCACCTTAAAAACACCTAAATAAGACCTTTTAACAAACATAGTGTTTTGCCTTTTTTTCTGAGTTTTGGTGCATAAAACGCTGGAATACTAAAAAATAACCTAATTTTGACATATTTCAGTTCCTTAGACAAATAGTGTGTTTGGCGTGCATTTCACAGTTTTGGTGCCTTCTACATCAACATCAACCAACCGACCATCAACAGACAAACATACAACATACAACTACTGCCGTCAGCTAAAAAGACGGAGCAGTGTAGATAACGAAGCAGCCAATCAGCGATCAGATTAGCTCCGCCCACTACCATCCTGATCCAGTAAAATCATATATAAGCACAAATATAGACACAAACTCATATTAGAACACACAACAGCTACACACATCTATACAGCAATGGACAAGCTCTATAATAGATGCAATGAAGAAACACATACCACTTAAAAAATCAACCACACACACACAAAAAAAAAAAAAACACAAATAACATGATAAAATACCTCACATATTGTGCTAATAACATGACAGACAAAAGCAACAACACAGGGTGGACAAGACTAAATATGCAACTCTAAAAAGGATTTAGCAAGCTATCATAAAAAAAAATGTCAAGAAATACAAAACAAGCAATGGGAAAATAAAATAAAATCACTGAACACCATACACAAAGACGCTAAAAAATTCTTGTCTCAGATAAAAAGGCTGAAAGTGAACCCAAACCCTCCAAACAAATACGTTATACACAACAATGAAAAAATACACAACACAGACAAACAAGAAGAAATCTTCAGGGACATATGGAGCAAAACTTTCCAAATATCACCAGAAGAAAATGCAAACTTTGACCAAACCACAGCTAACATGGTAACCCAATTCATTACCAATAATGCACAACTTTTCAGACCATTTCCACATGGAGATCCAAACAGATTAGATGACAATCACCCACTTTTATATGAAATAACCGCTGAATCTGTTAAACTTAAGATAAAAAGTCTTAAAAACAACACACCAGGTAAAACAAAAATCAACAAAACAATACTGCAGAAGCTTTCATTAACATCTATAGAAATCTACTCAACATTTCCATGTCCATGGGCTACTTTCCAGACAATTTTAAACATGCAAACCTAAAACTAATACCAACAGATCCACAAAACTTCAGACCAATTTCATTACTGGAGGTACATGGAAAGATATACGAAAAAAAAATTATAAACCAAAGGCTAAGATCACACCTGGAAACACACAATCTCATACCAGCTTCACAACCCGGCTTCAGACAATACAGATCAACAAATACAGCCATAGCAACACTTACAGAATCATTAAGCAATGCACTCACAACTAATAAAGTCACCACCATTGTCACTCGTGACATTTCAAAGGCGTTTGATAAAGTATGGCACCAAGGACTCAGCTACAAACTAACCAAACTAAATTTACACCCCATATATATTAAACTACTAAGTAACTTCTTGCATAACAGAACAGCAAGCATAACTATAAATACACACACAGGCCCCCAATAACCCTAAAAAGCGGAGTGCCACAAGGAAGTAACCTCTCGCCAATCCTCCTCACCATATATACGTCAGACACTCCACTATCAGGTCCACAATGCACAAACATCGCATACGCAGATGATATAACCCAAATAATATGTCAACCGGGAAATAACAGAAAGTATCTAGCACGAAAAGTGGGTAGAGAAATAAATGTAAGCAACCAAATAATCCCATACTCAAAAAAAGCAAACATCTTAGGTTTAACAGTCACCAACAGAGGATATACACAGCAAATTAAAAATAACATAGCAAAGGCTAAACATGCATTGTACACATTAAAAGATTTCACCATCTTAACACTAACATCAAATTACACCTCATAAAGGCTTAGGTAGGTGGGGCGCCCATCATCCACCACCTAGTGTTTGTTGCTTCACTCAGGTAACAAACATGAGGTGTACCTTAAATAGTTTATAGTATATCTGTAAGCTATTTTCACGCTGGGTGGTAACCTTACAACCAACCCCACCCTGTGGGTGGTTGGCCTCTCCCAGGGTGTGAGGTCATAAAACTTTGCCCGAGCTATTCTCTACATTCCTCCTTCTTTTCTCTATTTTCTATTTCATAGGAGTGGGTTTGCAGAGATTCCACAGTCGTGCATCCGACCTTCAGTCTCTGTGCCACTTCTCCTCCCTCTGGTTGATGCGACCCAGAACTTTTTTTTTTTTTTTTTTTTTTTTCTTCTTCTTTCCCTTTCTTTCTCGCAATCCCACGTTGTGTAGGCAGGACAAAGGGATGAATGGTGGCAGCGATTTTTTCCTTCTTTTCTTTTGCCACTGCTACTGTCAGGTCCCCCATGTAATTGGCGACCTGGGGGTATACCATAATAATTGCCTTGCCTGGTGTTGCGGCTCCTCCAGGTGGACCTTTTATTCCGCTGTGTTTTCTCTTTTTTATGGAGTTTCATTTTTATTTAATTTTCCTCATTACCCTTAGTGGTGATGTTCACCCTAATCCCGGTCCTCGTAATAACTGTTGTAAGGCCTTATACATTAATATTCGGGGCCTAAAGGCCAACTTGCAAGACGTTGCAGTTGCGTCCTCCAAATATGATATAATTTTTTGTTCAGAGACTCTTGTTTCGAGCTTCAGGCATGTTTCTGAGATTCTGATTCCTAATTTCAAGAGGCCTCTTCTTCTGAGGCGTGATTCTATCCCTAGAGCTCGGGGGATGTGTATATACTTACGTCCAGCATGCAGCGCTTCACGCATTACCAAATTTGAGTGTGGCTGTCATGAAATGATGCTGGTTAAAATTTGCAGTCGTTTTAATAACTACTATATCTTCTCTGTATATAGAAATCCCGATCTTGATGATTCTATTTATGACTGTTTGCTAAATTCTATGGCATCTATTCAAGAATCAGACCCTAAAGCTTCCTTTGTTTTTGTTGGTGATGTTAATGCACATCATCAGGATTGGTTGAACTCCGTTTCTCAAACAAATCAACATGGTCGGGCTGCTCTAGATTTTAGTAACCTCACCGGTTGTGAGCAGATCGTTCATAGCCCAACTCACGTCTCGGGTAATTGCCTTGATCTTCTTTTACAGACGCCCCTCTGCAGTAACTTTGCAGGTCGTCCCTCCCCTTGGTAGCACAGACCACTCTGGCTTGTCTTTCAATATTCAAACTTCATTTCCTATTCCGGACGAGCCAATATCGCGGAAAGTATTTCTAAAGTCACGAGCCAATTGGACTGGTGTCATTGCCGATTTTAACAACATTGTATGGCGGGAAATTTTACATTCTGATAGTCCAATTGATTCCCTTAACAGTGTTTTACTTAACATTAGTGAAAGAAGAATTCCTTCTAAAATAATTCGAAGTCGTCGCAAGGACAGTGCCTGGTTTAATGATGACTGCAGGCGTGCTCAGCGTGGAAAACAGGTTGCTTATTGTGAATGGTCCCGACTGCGTTCACCTGAATCATGGGAAAATTACGTTCGTCTGCGTTTATTTGCCCAACGTACATATTCTAGCGCACAGGATGAGTACAATGAACACCTTAAAAATGTTCTGATTGGCACCTCCCAACCACACTCATGGTGGTCAGCTTTAAAGCAATCACTCTTTGGTGTGGACTCAAGTTTACCTCCTCTGTCATGTACTGACGGTTCAATCTGCCATAATTCTAAGGACAAAGCCAATCTTTTAGCTTCCGTTTTAACTCGAAACAAAGTGATGAAGAGTTTGATCTGCCGCCGTCTTGTCCCCAGGACATTAAATTACACTCCATTGCCTTTAAGTCCTCCGAAATCTTAAGATATCTTAATGAGTTAGACTCATTCGGGGGTTGTGATCCTTTGGGTTTTCTGCCTCTTTTTTACAAAAAGATTGCTTCTCCTCTCGCTCCAAAATTGGCAGTTATTTTTAGAGCTCTTTTTCGTAAGGGTTCTTTTCCGGTATGCTGGCGTACTGCAAATGTTACCCCTATTCCAAAGGGATCTTCATCCTCCATTCACCCCGGTGACTATAGACCCATTTCCATAACCCCGGTGTTATCTAAGATTTTTGAGCGCCTGCTGGCCAAGCGTCTCAATCGTTTTTTAGATATTAATAATTTGTTGCCATCTAGTCAGTTTGGTTTTAGAAAAGGTCTCAGTACTTCTGATGCTCTCGTTTGCATAACGCACGACATGCAAGCTGCCCTTGATGCTGGTCATGAATCTAGAGTAATTTCACTTGATTTTAGTTCTGCATTTGATCGTGTTAATCATAGAGCCCTTTTATCGAAAGTTAGATCTATTGGTATTGGTGGCCGCGTCCATCAAGTTCTGTCAGAGTTCCTAACGAGTCGAAGGCAGCGTGTGACTGTTGATGGCTGCCTTAGTTCTTTTAGTCCAGTTGTATCCGGTGTTCCGCAGGGAAGTGTTCTGGGACCTCTTCTTTTATTATTTATACATCTGACATGTGGTGTGGGATTGAATCTAATATGGTTGCTTATGCTGATGACACCACTATATATGCGACAATTCCTTCCCCACAGGATAGGCAGAGAGTCGCTAATGTACTCACTCAAGATGTTTCAAGGATTCTGTCATGGTGTGATCGGTGGGGTATGAAACTGAACCCGAGTAAATCCCATAGTATGGTTATTAGCAGATCAAGGACACCTTTCCCAGTTCACCCTGATATTGTTGTCAACGAAGTACCTATTCCTAATTGTTCGTCTCTGAAGTTACTCGGAGTCACCCTTGATCCCAAACTTACTTTTGAGTTGCACTTGCGTTCACTTGCATCATCAGTCTCATGTAAAGTTGGTTTGTTACGCAAATGTAGGCGGATATATTCCTCTGATGATATTGTAAGAAATTGCTTTTACTCTTTCATACTGCCTCATTTTGAATATTGTCACTCTGTGTGGATCTCTGCAGCAGAGTCTCACTTAAAGCTTTTAGATAGAGCATTCAACCAGATTAAATTTCTTCTTCCTAATCTTGAGATTAATCTTCGGCATCGTCGTTTGGTTGGATCATTGTCCTATTTCTTCAAAATCATGTCTAATTCCAACCACCCGTTGCATTGTCATTTGCCTGCCCCTTCACTACCAGCACGTGCTACAAGACAATCCTTGATCATGAATGACCGTTCCTTGTCTGTGAATCGATGTAATACTTCACAATTTTCCCGGTGTTTTATCCCAGTATCTGCTAGACTCTGGAATACAATTCCCAACGAGATTGTTAATTCTAGTAACATTGAAGCATTTAAAAACGTGTGAATACCTTTCTTCTCTCTGAACTCACTACCTCTTAGATCTCTACCAATCTTCCTATTCTGTTGTTCATTCCTGTTACTTCCTTTCACTTATCGGTGAGGTGCCGCCCACTGGGCCTTTGGGTTTATGCAGTTATGCTTTCCAGTGGGTCGCCTTCATTGACCTCATAATAATAATAATAATAATAATAATATCCCCACTTATTTCATTTAATTTAATTTCGTTCACCAGCGACAGGACCACGACCAAGGGAGAGAAGAGCTTCTCCGACGCACCATGGCAAGTCCTGCACACCACCATGGACTTGTCAAATGGTTCAACATAAGGTAGGTTACGGGTTCATCTAGGACCTACACACACGAGAGCAGAAGTTTTTTGCCACGCATCTAGTGTCACCCGGCCTCTTAAGGATCGCCCTCCCAGAGAAGGCGACGAAGTTTTTTTCGCCGTTCGAGAGGGAGTTAAGGGACCAGAGGCGAGGGACGTGGCGCTAGTCAGATTGACATCTATCCATCCTACGAGCACGCACCGTACACCACGGAAGGAACCAGGCGAGGAGGTTGTACAGGCAAACATTTATGCCTGTATATTCACAGCAGGCACGGATCATCGCCGGCTTCAAGAGCTGATTCCTCTCGTCCTGCAGCATAACGGCCTGCCCGCAGTACACATCTCTCTACGCGCCTTGACTGCTTATTAGGAGCCTGGATGGCCTCGACGAGACAGCCTTGTGTTGGAGCGGGTGTTTAACCACCAACAAGCAAAAGGAGAGCCAACGGGAGACGAGCCCGGGAACAGGGAGGAGCCGCACGACGACGTGGCGGGAGAAGAAGACGAAGAAGAATAGGAAGATGAGGACGAAGAAGACGACGACGAGGAGGAGAATGAGGAAGTGGACGTCGTGGGAAGCGGAAGTGAAGGAGAAGTACCTTCGCTCCAGCCCAGTAAGCCAAATCAACCCGCCGACCCCCAAGCAAGAATACGACCCCCCGGCAAGCAAGATTACGACGGCTGGGTGACCCAAAAAAAGCGGCGATGAAGGCGTACAATCATTTCGTGGGTGCTACCGAAGGCCGAACGAACAACTACGCCATCAATTGCCCTCCGTGAGTCACCCACCATCACGAAGATGAGGCAAGAAAAAACGAACGAGGAAAATCCGTGAAGACGTGCTGACCGGCGTCTACATCCACGAAGAAAACCGCTTCGTGAGAAATATCAAGAGGTACACAAGGTTCAGCGGCTACATGAGCGACCCGTACCCTGAAGACAGCAGTACACCAGTGAAGTGAAGTTAAGCGTCACTGTGTCTGACTCGGGTTTGGATGGATGACCGCTTAGGCCAGTGAAGTTAAACGACGCTGTGTCCGATTCGAACCTGGACGGGTGACCTTATTTTTTTTTTTTTTTATCTATGCACAGTGTATATATTCATATAATTATTTAATAATTTACTATTTGTTTTATGTATTTTGTTAAAGAAAAAAAAAAAAACAGCAGGCTGGACCGCCCAGCAACTTTTCTGTTTTTCTGTATTTCTGTGTTTTTGTATCTTGTACTGTACCACCCCTTGCTTTGTACCGCCCCCCCCCCTCTTTTCTCAACAAACTTTGTAAACTCGTAAATCGTTCACCAGACTGCCTGAAGATGACCTTAGAGACAGGTCAGAACGTCGCACAGCCAACATTTGGACAGCTCCTCGGAGCACTACCATTCGACAAAAGAGAGTTGGTTACACAAATTGAAAAAAAAATATGCCTGGTAGCACAGACCGCCAAAAACGGCCGAAAATAATGCTACGGAGTGCGGACTGTTGTTTTTATTTATTTTTTTCCCTTGAAAATCTCAGGTGCAGAAGTACGGATTCAAAATTTCGCTTTTCAGCGTTTTCCAGCACTTTTGAACATTTTTCCGCATTTCAGACCTCCGCACCTCGTTTGGTGGTCCGCAGGTACGGAGGAGAAGAGCTGCACACCAAGGTACGGAAGTGCCCAGCTCTGACACACACACACACACACACACACACACACACACACACACACACACACACACACA
>NW_025541430.1:0-20000 GCF_017591435.1 Portunus trituberculatus | reverse complement strand
GTCTAACGCAACAGCAAAAGTTTCACCGAAATCTCTAAAAGAGGATGACCAAGACTCAGTAAGGAAAGCCAGAAGATCACCAGTAGAGCGACCTTGACGGAAGCCATACTGGCGATCAGACAGAAGATTGTGAAGTAACAGATGTTTGAGAATCTTCCTATTCAGGATAGATTAAAAAACTTTAGACAAGCAAGAGATTAAAGCCATAGGACGGTAGTTTGAGGGGTTAGAACGGTCACCCTTTTTAGGAACAGGCTGAATGTAGGCGAACTTCCAGCAGGAGGAGGAGGAGGAGGATTTGATGTTAGGCGCCGCAACAGCATAGGTCATATGGCGCCGCATGAAACTATTTAATTAAAACCAAAAGGTTTAAAACAAATCGTAAAATAACTAAAATAAGTAAAAACGATAAAATTAATGGTAATTAAAAACAAAAAGCTACAATAATAAACATAAAACATTAAAATACATATAATAAAATTAAATAAAATTCACAGCTTTGGGAGAAGGCCAGCTTCGCGGTAGAGATAGCGGTGTCAAGCGAGCGTAGTCGTGCATCTGTTGCGGATGAGTAGATCTCACAGCCGTATTCTAGCTTCGGAAGTATGAGTGTACGGTGAAGCAACAGCAACGTGTCCCTGTCCGCACCCCAAGAGGTATGACTTAAAACCCGAAGAATGGATAGTGCCTGCCGACAAGACGCCTTAAGAGAGCGAAAATGGGGAACCCAGGTGAGACGGTTGTCAAATAAAAGGCCAAGATATCGAGTCGCCTCCACGCATGAGAGGCGTCTATTGGCGAGGTATAAATCCGGGTCTGAATGGACACCACGGTTGCGACAAAAATGCATAGCTACGGTCTTCGAGGTGGAGAATCGAAAACCGTTCATGTTGGCCCAACTGGACACCCTATTGATCGCCAGTTGGAGCTTGCGCTCAATCAGTGACATCCTAGAAGCAGCAAAGAGATGCACAAGTCGTCCACATATAAAGAACTGTGAATGCCATCCGGTAGAGTATCTATAACACCATTTATTGCAACTGCGAATAGCGTAACACTAAGAATACTTCCCTGTGGGACACCGTCATTTAAAGCTGTAGCATCGGAGAGAACACTCCCAACTCGAACCCGTAAAAAACGTCTGGATAAAAACTGCTGGATAAAAATAGGAAGGTGGCCCCGAAGGCCAAAATTAAACAAAGACTGTAAAATGCCATGACACCAAGCCGTGTCGTAGGCCTTCTCCAGGTCAAAAAAGACTGTTACTTGATGGTGGTGATTAGCGAAGGCCTCACAAATGGAAGACTCTAGGGATAAAAGAGCATCAGTAGTAGACCTCATCTTTCGGAAGCCGTACTGTACCGGTGACAAGTACTTCCCCTCTCCAAATACCACATGAGTCTTATATTTACCATCTTTTCTAACACTTTGCAAATACAGGACGTTAAAGATATAGGACGGTAGTTCGTAGCCTGGAGATTATCTTTCCCAGGCTTCGGAAATGGGAGAACCACTGCCACAGCCCAAGAAGATGGAAAGTCACCGGTATGCCAAATCATATTATAAAGATTTAAAAGAAAGTTAAAAGCAGTGTCAGACATGTGGCGCAAGAAGGCATAAGGTATATCATCTGGCCCAGGAGAAGAGTCGTGACACTGGGACAAAGCGGTCCGCAACTCGGAAGCAGAGAAAGGGACATTATAAGACTCCCTCCAGCGGAAGAAAAGTTTATGCCGAGAGATTCCATTCTCTGGCGGTGACGTGCGCCCGGAGCTGCAGGATGCCTCTGGGAAACACTGGCAAAGTGCTCCGCGAAGAGGTCAGCGACATTCCTAGGGTCTGCCACCGTTCGCCCAGCAGACAACAAAATTGGTGGGGAAGGAGCAGAATACTTCCCAGCAATTCGGCGGACTTTGTTGAAGACATCCGTAAGAGGGTGCGGACGTTTATGGAAGAGACATAGGCTTTCCACGAGGCTCTTTGTGCCTCTTTCAAAATGCGGCGGGCCCGAGCTCGGCATCGCCGAAAAGCTTCCAGGCACTGCGGGTCCCCACGATGTCGCCGGAGACGAGAGAAAGCTGCCCGTTTCTCTTTACCGCTGCAGTGCATGCTGCGTTCCACCAAGGAACGGGACGCTTAGTAAAGCGACCTGACGTCCTAGGGATTGTCTGAAGGGCTAAAGAAATAAAAAATCAGTAAAATAATCAACAGCCTCAGCACAAGTAGAAAAGTCAGCCAGCGGACGAATAAAAGAGCTAAGGTCTGTGAATCGACGCCAATCTGCCTTGTCTAAAACCCAGCGTGGTGGCCGGGACTGTGGCTCAGATTTCACAGATTGCAATAAAATCGGAAAGTGGTCACTACCGTGTAAATCCGGTAGGACTCGCCAATTAAAATCAAGGAAAGAATTAGATGTACAAAGAGAAAGATCGATAGCTGTAAAAGTCCCAGTAGGAGTGTGGAAATGTGTAACATCCCCAGAATTTAAAATCTCCAATCCCTCATCCTCAATAAAAGAACCGATTAAAACCCCACGAGGATTACTAGCACCTTCATCCCACAATGGGTGACGGCCGTTAAAATCTCCCAACAAAGAAAAGGCGGAGTCAGCTGACGCACCAGGCCGTCAAGCTCACCCCTGGAGACAGGAAGCCGAGGAGGAGATATAAACTGCAGATGGTGTACAGTCGTCCCATAAAGACCTTAACAGCAACCACCTGAAGGGAGAGTTAAGTTGTACCGGGATAACAGGTATATCCTGACGGACTAGAATAGCTGTGCCACCGTGGTGGCCCTGGTAAGGGAAAGGAGTGTTAAAAAAGCACGATAGCCAGGAGGACTAGAATAAGTACTATCACCTATCATAGTCTCTTGTAGAGCTACACAGGCTGGAGAGAACTCCGACAGCAAAGCTCGGAGTTCCCCCCACGAGGCGCGAAGGCCTCTACAGTTCCATTGTAGAAGCTTGAAGACGACTATTTGGGTGCAGTGGACGAGCGAGCCTTTTGAGGCTGCCCGTGACTGACCTGACTAGAAATAATCAAACGACGAGAAGACACCGGGAATTGAGGTGTGCCGGGTCGTTGGACCTCAGCCTTTCGGCTTATCGGTGGGTGATGCGAACTATCATCACTTTTACTGGTCCTCGGAGGACGAGGATCAGGCAGGACTGCACTTTCCGATACAGTTGGTCCACGAGGGACGGCTATGACAATATCATCGGACGTCTCCATGCTCAGACCGTCCTCATCATAAGAAGCCCGATCTGAGACGGAGGGCGTCACAGAAGGCTGGACAGAAACTACTGGAGCTACCCTAGCAGAGCGGTCCCTGGAGGACTCACGATTATAAGCACCGGGAGAAAACTTAGACTGCTTATGCTGAGCTAAATCTAACGACTCCGCAGAGCCGCGGTGCCGCTTAGTTAGACCCTTGAAAGGCTTAGGAGATACAGGTGGCAAATGGACATCTACTACATGGGTGACTTTGTTCAAGTCCGTATTTTCTCGTCACTTCTAAGAGATGACTCAACCGAGTCATCAGCCAAAATGGCAAACCTGTTAGCCAGATAAACAGTACCACCCGCCCCAACAGAGCGAGAGGTAGCAGGAGGAGTTGTCTTCGGACCGGCAGACTCAGCCGAAGAGCGAGCGGCCAATGAAGCATAGGATGTCGCACCAGTACCATCCTTCTGGCGGTACAGGAGTTCACGGCGGGCGCTACCGAGGCTGATAAACTGACTATTGGCAAGCTGTAGAATGTCCTGCTCCAGGCGATACCTGGGGCATTGCCTGGAACGTACCTGGTGAGCATCACGACAATGAAAACAATAAGCTGCACCATTGCAATGCTCCTCTGAATGCGAGTCGAGTGCAGAGCAATTACCACATCGGGAAGCTTCCTTACACGAGCTTTTCCCGTGACCGTACCCATAGCATGAGAAGCACTGAAGAGGGCGAGAAACAAAGCGCCTCACCCTAAGGTTGATAGGACCGATATTAACACGGTCAGGAAGGGTGGACCCAAAAAAAGTGAGAAGGACCATGTTGGAGGAGTTCCTCATCTTAGTCACCTTTTGTACTGAGCTAGGGCACATTGCTAGTATTTCCTCTTCTGGGAATTCATAGAGGTCTTGGCTATAAACACAACCTTTGCTATAGTTAAAGGTGGGATGAGCCTTAACAGTCTCAAACATGCTGTCAGAAGGGCATGGGAGATGTTGCAACATCCTAGCTTGCGTAAGATCTTTTGCTCGCACAAGCACCCCCTTCCCATACTTTTTCAGATTCCCTCAGGAATCGTGCCGATTTCTTTGGACAGGTACCGGGAGGCATGGATGAAATTCCACGCCCATTTCTATAGTACGCCACAAACCAACGTGGAGGTGGGATCTGGCGGACTGCTGGAACTGAATTCTCTAAATAGTTTTCAAAAACATTTGGGATGTAATCCATGTCACTGTCTGAAATATTACGTGACTGGAGAAATTCAGTTTTAAAGCCATGGCCGGCGAGGGGCAGAGATGCTACATGTTCATAAGCTAAACGAGCTTCATCACATGACATAAACGTTACATAGCAGCGGTTAGAAGGAAAGTCCTTATCATAAACCAGTCGAATGCGAACAACCGTACCATACGCCTTGAGAAGTGAGTGCAAGGCATGATAGGAAAATGATGGATTAACATTTACCATTACAAGAGAGTCATATGCAGCAGAAATGCATCCCTCAAAAGAACTTCCAGAACAGGAGACTGCTGTGGGAGGCCCTTGTGGAGGGGAATCCTCCTCCTTACTCAGACCTGAAGATGACGTCTCGTGGGCCAGGTCAGCCACCTCTCGAGAACCTGAATGTTTTTGGGTTTTCCCATAAAAAAAACAGCTACACAAAAATTGGCTCCAGGGGCAAGGGAAACCACCTACTGGGACTACAATGGGAGGAAGCGCTGGCTGCCGTGGACGGGATACCTCGTCCCCATGCGGACCAGTCGTTTTAAAAATAGGCCCCACATGATACGAATGTTTGTCCACGACAGAGCTGAGACCCCCCTCCCAAAGCATCCCAGCCTGGACACCCAACCATCCAGCACAGGACAGCCCCTATTGGGCGTTCCCTCCAGCGGGTGGCTCCACTGGTCCACTGGCAGCCTACGTAGGAACCATTTAGTCTGGCCCCTCACTGGCTACCGTACTAGCATGGGTAGCCCTCTCCCCCTCGAAAGGGCAGAGCAGGGGCCTAAGCCCCCTCTAGCCTAGCTCGCCAGGTCACAGGGGCACGCAAGCCCCCACCACGACAAGGCGGTTCCCATCCGGGGGGGAACTTCCAGCAGGAAGGAAAGGTAGAAGTCGATAGACTAAGTTGGAAGAGTTTGGTGCCTCGTGATCTCTGCCTCTGCCATGCCTGCAAGGGATAAAATATTACTTTCTTCCACGTATTCTTGGCAATCATATTGGTTTAGGTCTCTTTCATAACTAAACCAAACTTAATTAACAAAATATAACTAAACCTATCCTAACCTATTCTAGCCCTAGAAGGGGAAACCCCTTAAAAAGTTACGTTTTTTTTTTAAATGTGGGGTGTTTAACACCCCAAAAGAAATTTATTCATTCAAAAATATTTTCAGTAGTTTTATTAGCCAATTGAGTGTACAAAATTAAAGATCAATCATTTCTCTTTCATTTAACACATAAAGTTCGTAAATATGAATTCTGAATTGTAGAGGCACTTGGACATTTTTTTTTCCTGAAAAATAACTAAAAGAGTAATTCTTAATAAAAAATGGAGAAATTAACATCCAATTTGGTTTAAAATGTGTTTCCGTACAGCGTGGTGATGGAAGAATTCGCACGTGATGCTTTGAGGCCCTGATCTCAATGTGAAAACCTAATCTGGAGAGGAGAGAATGAGGGTTAAATTTGTCACCAAATCTACGCATTTTTCTGTTCTCAACATACGGCCCCAATATTGACCCTGAAACTATTCTGAAAACATTAGCACCTTGTCAAGTCATTATTTAATATATAAACCATGATCTGGGCATAATCATATATATATACCTAGAGATCAATGCAGTTCACACAGAAGAGGTTGGAGTGCTCCCTGCACGAAGGTTTCTTGTAGCGTCTACACACCTCTCTGGTCTTTCTGTCCTTGCTCCTTGGGCATATGCTGCATCTCTGCTGCTTCCCTTCAGAAGTTTTCGGTGATTCCTCAGACGACATTGAAAAGTTGAAAGTTTCCTTTATAAGGGTCCTGACGCTGAAGTGCTGGCCTGGTAGGCTGAACCGTGTAAGGGCCCATTTCTTGATTAGTTCATATCCCATTGTCTTTAGAAATTCCCTCCTTGACAAGCTTTTAATGCCTTTCTTGGTACATTTGTCATTGTGGATGACGTAGGAGTTCATGCAAGCAATGTTGATTATCCCTAAGAAGATGCATACAGGCCACCGCCTTGTCTGTCTGCTACATGAATAGTTAGCACACACACCTTTGTTTTTGTTGTAATAAAGGAGGAGAGTGGATTTGTTTTTGTGACCAAATTCAATGGAATGGTGACAAGTTGATAGTAGTGTTACTACTTTGTTACTCTTGGCCTTGTAGGAAACCAATGTAGTGTCTCCATGGCAGAGAAAGGCAGTCGTTCCGGTCTGTCTCGTCATGATGGCAGGTATGTATGTTTTTTTTTTCTTTATTGTGCCCACAATATCCATGCTAACTTCCCGGAGTGCATTGACCAGAAGAAGGGAAGTGAACCAGTTATCAGTTGTAACAGTTCGGTCAGTGTCAATGCAGTCCTCCAGCAACTTTAGGGTCAAGAACTGCCCCTGATTTATTTCCTTAGATTTTTTTGATAGATCCTTTCCCAAGGTAAGGATTGGCATTGAACATGTAATAAGTAGAGGAGTCACATGCCAGAACCAGCTTGATTCCATACCTGTAAAAAATGATAAAACAATAAATATAAGTCAGTGCAATATATACAAGCCAGAAAGCAAATAAAAGTAGATATCATACAGACACTCAAAAGGAAAGGGTCAATGGACAGGGCATATAATTTTGCAGAAGAGGAGAGATGGGCAAAGGACTAGAAAAGTAACTGAGTGGATAATACCTGACAAAAAAGGCCACAAGGAGGACTATTGACAAGTCTGTGTGATGAAGTAACAAGTACACCAGTAACTGAGGAACAGTGGCACAAAACAGAGAATGTTACAGGCCAACAGCCCTAACCAAACTTACTTTGTAGGTTTCTTGGGCATATACATCTTGAATTTACAGCGTCCTCGAAAACCCAGGAGTTGTTCATCAACTGTAACATTCTCACTAGGTGTGTAGTTTTCCCGACAGTGCTGAATGAAGGCATCCCACACTTTTCTTATGAGATAAAGGCGGTCATGCTTCTTTCTTTCAGCCCGTGTTGTCTTATCATCAAATCGTAAACATCTCATGAGGAAACTAAAACGGCTTTCTGACATAGCACACCTGTACAATGAACAGCCAAACTCATGGCTGAACATTTCTTCTGCTGATATATGGTTGTCCTTTTTTGCACCAGCTGTTATGAGTAAACCCAAGAGTGCATCTAATTCCATCAGTCATGTCACTGTAAGTACTAGTTGGCGTCTTCATCCTTGATGAAAATATTAGTATGAATAACAATGTTAGACAGCATTTGTTCATCCAAGAACAGTTTCAAGGTCTCAGGTAAAGTGGATACAGCTTCAGTGATAGGTGTGGGCCCTGCTTGGTAAGTGCCACTATCACGTTTCCTCTTTCTCGTTCCTTCTCTTGAAGGGGGGTCCTTGCTCCACTTCGTGCCATCCTTGGCTGTTATTGTACACCTGCCAGGTATTTCATACAAAGGGTCAAAAGAGGGCGTGTCAATGGGCCCTCCCTGACTTCTTGTTGCAGGTGTAACCCCGTTGGAACTTGTGGGAGTTGGTGAATTGCTACGCGATTCCATGGGGGATGGGTCATCCTGGGAGGCTTCACCATCGGTTGTGTCCCCTTCTTGCACTTCTAGGACTTCTTCCATAGTTACTTCCTCACCAAGATCCACCACTTCCAAATTGTCATCTTCTATGGAATCATACATATCCAGGAGATCTAGTAATTCTTCATTTGACACCGCTTTTAGCCTTCGTGCCATAATGAACTGAGGGAAAATGAATAAAAAAAAATTCATGTTTTACCATTATGTGGTAATATACATGTATACAGACAAATATATTGTTTTATTTGCATGCTATTCTGTAATGATTACATATCAGTTGCAATGCGCATTTACATTAGTGAATGTTGGTCAAAAGAAAAGTTAAACCATTCTATAATATGGTACCTACATGAGGGAATGTGGGGTGAGAGCCACCCCAGAGGAGTTCGTAATGGGGGAATGTGGGGTGCGATGTACCACACAAGAGTTCGTAATGACGGAATGTGGGGTGAGAGGCACCCCACAGGAGTTCTTAAAAGGGGAATGTGGGGTGCAAGGCATCCCTACCTTACATCTGGCAACTCAGAATGAAGAGAAGGAGCGACATACACCCTCTTTCTCTGAAGGCTAGTGAGCCACTGAAGAAATTTCCACCACAGGGCGGTGGTGGGCAGCTCCACTACCAGCGCAAGGAAGAAAAATGGTCACTGCGCAGTAGAGTGGGGTGTCAGGGCACCCCATATTCACCTTCTAGGGCAGTGGTTCTTAACCTTTTTCAGTGCCCGTACCCCTTGATATGTCAGAAAATTTTCTCGTACCCCCATCCAATGTAAATACAATACAAATATATGAAAAGGATTAGTGATACAAACCTTGCTGAGAAATTATTAGATTTTCAATTACAGAAGAAAGGTACTTTTTTTTTATTTCAAATGAGAAGTGTCAATTAGTAGGATCCAATGAATAATAATGAGTATTACTACATAGTGCACACCAACACATTTTTAGTGGCTCTTTTGTTGTTGTTTCTCCTTAATGATGTTGTTCAAACGAGGTTCTTTCTTTGAAAGTGCCAGACGCATGTCATCACTTGCATCCAAACGGTTTCTGGCTTTTGTTTTGATGTGTAGGAGCGTTGAAAAACCTGCCTCACATAAGTATATAGTTGCAAATGGTACGAGGACCTCCAAAGCTCTCCTTGCTAACTGTGGGAATGCTTGGAGTTGTGCACACCAAAACATATCCAGTTGCATTTTTTTCAAACTCCATTCACATTCTGTCATTGGTCTGTAACTCCACAAGATCATCTTTCATGATATCATTATCATCCATGGAATCAAGGTTGAAAAGAAATGGATCCCGTATCCATCTTTGTGCCACAGAACCTTCTTCAAGGTGAAAATACCCTTGGAAGGACAGAATCAGTTCTTGCAAATGTTCTTTTACTTCACTCAGGATGGGCAGCTCTTCTTCAGCACTAGCAGCCTCATCAAGAGAAGGGAAGTTTGCAAAATTTCCACTTTCAATGCGCTTTATCCACATTGGAAGCTTCTTGGTGAGGGCAGATACCTTTTCCCTGGCAGTTATCATATTCATCGCTGTTCCTTGCATAGAGACATTCAGTTCATTGAGGTGCATGAATACATCTGCCAGATATGCCAGAGACAAAATGAACTCCCTGTTTTCAAGATGGTCAGCAATTTCACTGCCTTGATTTCTAAGAAATTGCATAATTTCTTCATGAAGTTCAAATACACGTGTAAGTACCCTGCCACGGGAAAGCCATCTCACTTCTGTGTGGTAAAGAAGAACACTGTGCTCGGCTTCAATTTCTTCACAAAAAGATGCAAAAAGACGGTGATTCACTGCCCGTCCTCTGATGAAATTTACAGCACGCACAACAACTGATAAAACAGTCTTCAATTTTTCTGGCAGCGTCTTTGTAGCAAGTGCATGACGATGCAACACACAGTGAGTGACAGTTACATGGGGAACTTCTTTTTTCACTAGGGTAGCAAAGCCTGATTTATTTCCAAGCATGACAGGGGCTCCATCAGTGCAAATTGAACCACACATGTTGAGAGTCATTTCATGTTCCAAGAAGAACTCTTTCACAAGACTGAACACATCAGTTGCTTTTGCAGTAGTTTTCAGAGGTTTACAAAATAAGAATTCTTCCACCACTTCTTTCTTCTTCACATACCGAACAAATGCCATCAACAGGCTGCAAAAACTAACGTCAGTTGACTCGTCCAGCTGAATACTCACTCTGACAGGACTAGCTTTCAGGTCTGTTATCACCTGCTGCAAGACATTTTGACTCATATCATGAATCCTTGAATGAATAATGTCATTTGACAGAGGTATCTGTTTAAGCTTCTTTTCAGCTTCTGTCCCTAACACTATTTTTGCCATTTCTAATGCGCAAGGTTTAACAAGCTCCTCTGCGATAGTGTGAGCTTTTTTCTTCTTTGCACACAAAAGGGCAACTTCATAAGATGCTTGCAACAAAGGTTTCTCAACTGGCACAAAACCTAGCTTTGACAGGGTACCACTACGATCAAATCGTTCCCGCTTGATCTTCAAGCTGTTTAAGTCATGTCCAGCATCTGTGCCTCCATGCCGATTGTTGAAGTGTTCATTGAGTCTTGATGGTTTGAGATTTGCATTTGCAAAGACTGTGCTGCAGAGCATGCACTGTGGTCGTTGAGTTCCATCTGCCTCAGTCATACAGGTAAAACCATAACGAATGTAGTCGTCGTTCCACTTGCGTTTCTTAGACATAGTTACTAGATCTTGATCACACCGATACTACCTGGAAAGATGCAGGCCTGGATGTTATAACCGTTACATGTTACAATCGATATAAAATAACGTATCACCACCAACACAATACACAGTTCACCCAGGGATGGCTCGAAGTGTATGTTATTGTGGGAGGGTAAGGCCATTTTTTTTTACCAACTGAGACCATTTTTTTACCAACTCAGGACAGTTTGACCTTCTCAGAACATTTTTTTACCAACTCAAGGGATTGTTTTGATCAACTCAGGCCATTGTTTGACCAATCCAGGTCATTTATTTACCAAAGGAATTTTTTTTACCAGTTCAAGCCATATTTTGACCAACTCAAGCCATGCTTTGACCAACACATACCAGTTTTTGACCAAGTCAGACAATTTTTTGGCCAACTCATCCCCGACCCCTCACCCTGGTAGAGCCATCCCCGAGTCCACTATATTCCTCCTCATGCACATAACAGTACCTTCAAAATTATATATCTTTTATCAATTATACATTTATTCTTGACAATATTAGAGTTATACCACACTAAAAAAACATATTGTGACAAATAAAATAACCCAAAAATTACATTTCACAAATAAAAAATGACACTCACCAGTAATTCACCTCAATACTATCAACAACTCGAGCAGAAACAAAATGCAGACCCAATTCACACTGTTCACATTGACTCAACTACACACAGCACAGTGCACATGCAGCATGTTTCAAACGAACCTGAGCTGTACTCGTTGATTCCTCTAACTCTCAGTGAGAACCCAGAACACAAGCGACTGAACTTCTGAAGCCAAGGACCAGAGTCAGGACCAACGCGAACACGAACCGTACGAGACATCAAGAAAACGTATATGAAACCATAGAAAACATAAGAAAATTGTTTACAGCACTAACTTAAAAAAAAAAAAAAAAAAGACAATTATAGTAAGAGAAATATTTGAAAATACATGTTTTGCTTTCTCATGGTAAATATACAGTAGCTACCATTGCACTGTCTATTATGTCTCGTACTCCCAGGTTTAAGGTTTCGTACCCCTTGGGGGTACAGGTACCCCAGGTTAAGAACCACTGTTCTAGGGCTAGTCAGGGTTACCTGTGTCCCTCTGGACATCCCCCAGCTGATACTTGATACCTAACCATACCTAAACTTAATATATATATATATATATATATATATATATATATATATATATATATATATATATATATATATATATATATATATATTAAAAAGGAATAAAATCATGAGATCTAACCGATAACAGTGTGAGAAGTATTTGCTGTAAGAAGGGGAAGGAAGCTTATTACCTGCAATAAATATAAGAGGTCTCAACCAAGGACTTGGCGTAAAAGAAGGGTACTCTTCTTCGCTCATGTAGGTCTCAGAGTCTGTGCTGCTGTCGCTCTCCATGCTGGTGTATGGTGGAAGAAGACCGTCTTAGCTTGGCGTGATCCCGCGACTAAAAAGTACAAGAGTTTTTCCGTCGGGCGACGACGGACATTGGTCTGGCAGTGTTACTATCGTTTTCAGTAGATGCGTTCGCTCCAAAAGCGAACATTTATGGACCGTTCGCTTTTTGCAAGGCGCTATTGAAAACGCCTATTGCTACAGGCACTGCTTCCTGCTTCACGGTCATTCTTTCATACAGGCGTGAATGAGTCAGCACCACCGTGACCTCAGTGTCTCCACGGCCAGGCGTTGTTCACCTTTACCGGGAAAACCCAAGAGGCGTCCATACGCAGTGAATGGCTCAGTGTCATTAATAGCGAGTCTTCACCTGTAACACACCGCCTGCTGGTACTGAAACCCCGCGCCGCTCAGTAAAGCTTATCACAAGGTAAAAATGTACACACCAGTTCATGATTCTGATTGTAAGTTTGTATAAGTATAGGTATGCAACATTAAACAAAATAATAGTCTCGTATGGCCTGAGAGGCGTAATACCCATACAGTGAGACTGAACAGTTGAAATTGTGATTACTCAAGACAGCCGGCCATTACTACACACACGCCGGGGGCCAACAGCCCTCCCTGACAGTGAATCTCTGGCATCAACACAAGATACAGGCAGAGGTGGCGGCAGGCACCTCCAGGTGAAGGAATAATCACCGCGCAGTGCTCGGGTACAACAGAGTGACATGAAAACAGGTACGTGGCAGGTAAAGAAACACCACACGCTCGCTTGATCCATGTAACTTTGCCTTTTCAAGTGGTGGAGACATGATGTCTTCTTGTTTACTGTCATCTGGATTAACTCACTAACGATCAATGACGCACACACTTGTTTGTAAACTTGGATATCAACAAATACACCTAAACACCAGTTCATTAGAAAATCAACTTGTATGCTTTTGTTCGTGAATAGAGGACTATTTCACAGTGTTACTACTGAGATACAATTATGTAGAAAAGTACATCATAGAAGCTCATTGCATCTTTAGGAATATAGAATGACACTGTAGGCATATTTGATACTGCTCTTGTTTGTAAGAAGGAAGCATTTGTGGTGGTGCCACCTGGTGACACCCACTGGTTCTGAAAGCTCATCACTGCACCAGGACCAGCACCATATGGCCATCACCCTAACCAGGTGCATGTTCACTATTAAAATACTTAACACTCACCAGCAGGAGGGAAGGAGTGCCGGCACTGCCGGATTGCAGCCACACTCGCCAGGGGAGCCGCAACAAATGCATACACACGCACACACAACCACCGCAAAACTAACTACTATAAACATTGGCAACTGACGCCGCCGCAGTGTAGCTTCTTCGCCATCCACCTCCAGATGTCGCCACGGGGCCCAAAACATAATTGATGGTTATCGTGTCCAGTGTTTGCTATTCCAACACGTGCATTGATCAGCCAAGGCTCCAGGGCTGCATGACAGGTCAGCGGTGACCCAGTGACGTCTTGTGCAGTGCTACACAGTGTGAGTGTGCGGGAGTGATGGAGTTTGATTGATGTTATTAGATATGATATGTCGCCAGAGTTAGATTTCACAAGTGGATATAGTAAAATATTAATTTGATCTGCAGCTTCTTTTTAAAGCATATTGATGAAAATGGATAAAAAAAAAGCATAAACAACAAAAAGCTAGATTTCATTATGTAGAAATATGCATGCCAATTCTACAAAATAAAATCTCCTTAGCATTAAGTCGCCATAAAGAATTACCACGTACTGGTATCGGACACAATGAAAACGAGCACACAGCTACATTCGCCATGTCCTCAGGCACTACTACCTGCCTCTCAGCTGGTGAGGCTGGTGCATTCATAGCTGCGTGAGATGACAGCAAGTGAAGGAGTTGCCGGTGTAGGACGCAGATTGTGGTCCCTGCAAGATCGTGTAACCCCCTTCTGCGCATGCGCAGAAGAGAAATCGGTGCCTGACGCACGACCCATTTACAGCCTCGCTCAGTGAATACAGCTCGCTATTAAAACTATATATGCAGACTGTACTGTACTTTATTTTCCCCCAAATAATTGTTATGGATGATTTCAATTCGTGAGCACTTATTTCATTCTTGTTTTTCTTTTATTGAAAGTGAATAGACAGCATTTTATCACACATATTTTTATTCCCCTTGAATAATTCGTCTACTCCTCCTCCTCCCTCCCTATCCAGAAGAGGAATCCCTGCCAGAAGCACAACGCATTTCAGTAGACGAGCAAGGAGCTTGGGGCTGATCAGTGGTTCTCTTGTTACCGAGTGAGCCACTATCCTCTCGTGATCTCATTGCCAGATCCCATATATTCAGCCTGCACTGTACTTTCATCTTCTCCCAAAGGACCATTATGGATGCTTTCAAGTCGTGAGTACATATTTTTCTTTTTTTTTCTTTTATTGGAAGTGCATAAATAACATTTATCTACCAGTTTTATCTCGCCGTTCAGGGGTGCCACGCGGTGTCCAGCATGTCCTGCCTCTGATTCTAGGACAATATCCCCCCAGACAAAAACCCTCCGGACAAAATCCCCCTACCAATATCCCCCCTAGGACAAAATCCCCCTTAGGACAATATCAACCCCCCACCCATAGAAAAATCGAAAGTGTGAATTGCTAACCTAACCTAACCTAACCTAACAAAAGCGACTGAACCCAAGTGTGAGATATGAGATGGGTGTTCGAATCAGCTATGAGACCTTTCGAACAGAGAGAGAGAGAGAGAGAGAGGGAGAGGGAGAGGGAGAGGGAGAGGGTGTTTCAAAGATTCACATAAAATACTGAGCTTATATCAAAAGTCTCAATTATAATCAATACTACTACATGAGCATAATAACACTAAATGTCCTAGGGGGGGATATTGTCCTAAGGGGGATTTTGTCCTAGGGGGGATATTGTCCTAGGGGGGATATTGTCTGGGGGGATATTGGTAGGGGGATTTTGTCCGGGGGTGTTTTGTCTGGGGGGATATTGTCCTGAAGCGCCTGCCTCTACCCCCGCTTACCATTAAACCGTTTCTATATTTGAACTGCCTTAAATAGTTAATCTTATGTTCCCGCTTCCATACATTACTACATTCAGACTATATCAACTTCGTTAATTAAACAAGACTCATTATAGGGGTACTAGCATCCCCTTGGGGTGCTGGGAACTGATGCACACACTTCACTGTCTTCTATCCTTTTAATAACAGGACATTAGTAATGGGTGGTGGAGTGCTTAGACACAATAACAGTGGGTGATATGGGCGGAAAAGGTCAGGAAACGCAAATCTATCCAGTAAGGGTGATCAGTGTAGACTGCTAAGAGCATGGGACACTTGAACTTTAAATACAAAATTGCTAAAATTCCGGAGTTTAAAAAGTGTATTCTGAATCTTAAAAACGCTAAACCTATTAGCACGAAAAAAAAAGTTATAATAAGAATTTGTAAAAGACACCTGAAAATGCAATAACAAAATGGTTAGCCATATCTGCAGGTTGAATAGCCCACTTATCATCACCAGACAGTGATCCTAACAGCACGTCTCTCAACCTTCTTGCTACCAAGATAAAAATCCAAACACCTGCTATTGAAATTTTATATTCATTTAGATATTTTCAACTAATCACAACTGTTATCTTGTTTTATTTATTTATTTATTTGATTTTTCTTAACAAACCTAACTGGGCCTAACCTAACCAAATTTATCATGGGGGCTGTGGCCCCCTGAACCCACTATGGATACTTACTTGATATAACAATACTAGGGGCACCAGATGAGGCTCATGTTGTTTATGTAGAGATTGATTGTCTTATTAAGAGTAAAAGTTTTGCAACTCACAAAGTTTCAGTAAGAAATGTAGCGTGGTTGGTGTTAGTCTGGTAGGTTCAAAATAATCACACTGAAGGACCTGCTTATTACAAGAATGGCCATCTAATTCAGTTCATAGCCTTGGCAACAGATTTGGGATTGTTGGTTGATACCACTGAAATTCCATCAGCATATCTGCAATATTGCCAATAAGGCATCTTGCATCGCCTCAAACTCCTTAAAAGTTCAGTAAACCGGGACTCCTCATTTATGCTTTCTCTTTACACTACACATATTAATCCTATAATAGAGTTCTGTTCCGTAGTTTGGCACAGGTTATGAGAGAGACCTTTCATTGTTGGAAGGGATCCAGTGCTGTTGGTCAAAATCAATTATTGGTTACCACAACATTGATTATAGCTGTTGTCTTTCTGCTCTGGATCTGTATTCAGTGCTGGGTAGGCTGCTCCAAGCTGACCTGATAACAGTGTGGAAAATATTTAATTGATGAACACTTATTGCATATACTTATTTCTTTATTCTTACGCCTGATGCCAGGACTTGTGTCCATCCTCTCAAAATATTCTATCCTCATATACATACTGACTTACACGAAAGATTGTTCTCAATTAGAATTATTAATCCCTGGCATTCTCTGCCCTCCGAGGTTGTCCTGGCTCCTGCCTTTTCCCAGTTTGAAAGAGTTCTTGCAATTCAACTGGGGGACAGTCTGTTTGAATATTTATTATTCTTTGAAAAATTCTCATAATTGCTTACAACACACATTCCACAGTATTTTGCATCCGCTTGCATTACTGTTATTAAAAATATCTAACTCTACTGTGGCATGTTGGCATGTTTGGAGCTCCTTCTCAGAGGAGCTCATTCTGGTAAGATTCCTGGTAACAATAAATATTATTACAAACAGGAAATAATTACGGTTACGTTTGGTTATGCTGCATAGGTCCTGTTTTTGTTAGGTTTGTTAAGTTCATGTCCCTTGAGGGGGACCACAGATGGCACCCTAGCTAGTTAGGTTAGTCAAGTTAATGTAGGATTTGATGAGTTATTGTTAAATCCAGCACCTTCATTAACTTTTGTTTTTGTATGGCACTGAAACTTTATGGTATTAACTTATGCTTTTAACTTTGAATTGATTTCTTGCTATTTCTGTAATTATTTGTTGATAATTATAAACAATGATTCTCAATATCAATAATTCTCCTACAGGTCTAAAGTCTCTGTGGAGAATTATGAAGCCAGATGCAGGAGGAAATTTGAGGCTGACAATGTCATCTACGAGAGACTAATCTTTCTTCAACAGCGGAAGTTTTGTCAACGGCGAGGACAAGTCGGAACGAAGATTCATCCGGAGAAAGGCAGCCACATTCCAGTGGGATGCATCACGTGAGTCTTGTACATTCTTCTTTTACATTTTGCATCTCTACACCACTTTAATGTCACTCCGGCTTGCAGTTGCTCTCACCACGGTCACTGGTCCCTCCTTGTTTTACATGAAACTGATAAACCATGCTTAAACAACATTGATGGAAAGTAACATCTTTCTTTGCTGTAATAGTGTTAATTTATTCCATTTGTAGCTGTTGCCAACACTCAATCATCCTCTCATGTTAGTTTTTTTTTTTTTTTTTTCTCCAAATGCTGATACTTTTTTTTTTTTTTTTTAACTACTGATGTATTCTAAGTATTGATCATGCTACCAATTCATTACTTTTGTAAAGATTATGCTCTTCTTCCACTCATCAACCACTAACAGCTAAACCAGTGGCTCCCAAACTGTAAGCAATGGCTTCTTGGGGGCAATGTAACAGAATCCAGGGGATCATAATCTGAGGATATCGTGTGTATAAAAACAATGGATTTACTGGGTAGGCAGCCAGTGGCGGTCATTTACATGCATGGAATCAATAAAATTACAGTATTTGCTATAGTGGTTTATATATGGACCTAATGAGTGTAGGACTAGTCATTGTAGTCATGAGTCATGCTTTGCAGTGGCTGGTGGGCCATGGAGAAGTATTTTGTATGAATAGTGGGTAACAACCAAAAAAAAGTTTGGAAGCCACTGAGCTAAGCCATTCAACAAAACACTAATGAAATTTTTGAAAGATTAAACATACTAACTAAAAATTCAAGTGTCTTAGAGGTGAGTAATGGTGGACGTCAGCTGTAACGTATGATTAAATGTTCAAAATTTACGTCTGTCATGAAATAATAGCCAATTGTTATAATACCTAATTAGAAACCCAACAACAGTATGCACTTAAAACTGCTGAAATATGAATGCAAACATTTAAATCATAGATGCAGAACATGCAAAATATGGCCACAACAAACTGGAAAGTATATACTATTCTGTACCAGTGATTTATGATGGCAGAATTGTTCTACCGCTTCAAGTTCCCCACCATCCACAACCACATTTTCTTTCTAGTTTCTAGTTTTCTTGCTGTTGCTCTCCTCTACTTCTACAGTTTGGGCATATAAAATTGTGTACTCGTCTCCAATTCCTCAATCCTGATCACCTCTGATGACATCGTCATTAACGCGTGGTGTTTATGTATGCTCGAAGTAAATTACCACACTGAAAGCATACATATGTATGCTAATTTACTGACAGATGATTTAATATGCAGTGATTGATATCTATTCAAATTGTTTTGTAAAACAGAGTGACAGCTAACCAGAGCAATTAGTTGATTAAGTTCTGCTCTACCTCTACATACAATGCAAATTCTGGTTAGGTTTTATTTCATGATGCATTTCTATTTGCAGAGATCTTGTACTTTCCTGGGGCGGGTGACAGCAAGCGGCGGGAAGTGATACGCACCATGGAGAAGCTTGCTGACGTGCTGTGGTTTCACCACAGTAGCCCGACTTCAGGTCCTAGTGGTGTGCAGGCAACATATAACAGGGTTGCCGCAGTGTACTACTGGAGAAGTATGATAGATAGATAGATAGATAGATGTTTATTGACCACAAAATATATAAGTTACAATTATATTGCCTACAGCATACCTTTGATCCAATATATTATACTTTATACCTATACATGAATAAATTCCAACAAACTAATATTATTCAATTGAATACCAATTACATTACATAAAAGAAAATAAACGATGCAAACTAAAACTGTAAAAAAAAAAAACTAATAAAAACTGCAAAGCTTACTACAAATAAAAGTTAACGAACTAAAACCAAAAAAACTCTACAATTTTTAAGAAGACACAAAAACACAACATACCATAAAACAAATTGAAATGACCACCTCACAATACAGATAAAAAACAAAACCTAAATAAACGTTAAAAGAACACAAATGAAATGTTATGCACAAGGAAATACTAAAATACATACATTTAACAGTAAAAAACCCAAAACCGTTAAAAACTTGACAACACTTTAAAAATTATCTCACAGCATTGGGGTGGATCATGATTCATAACCTGTTGAATTGTTTCAAAATCATAATACTGCCTTAACTGCTGAGTCAGAGGGCAGTCCAGTAACACATGTGACTCTGTTTGCACCGCACCACATGCACACAGTCTTAGTTCGAGGGGCAAACGACCACGCCCACGTCTATACCACCGTCCCTCCTCGACTGCTAGCGAGTGGGCACTGACACGGAACTGTGTGAATGCTATGCGGTGCTGTTCAAGTAAGTAAGTGCGCGACCTATAAACTTCATGAACATCTAAATTGGGGTTCATTGCCATATACGTGATCAGACGCGACGATGTCGAATTTCTGACTTGTGCTTTCATAACATTCATCCCATCAACAATATCATCAACATCATTATCTAAAAGGTCCCTCAGGTACCTACTGGTGTGAGTCCGGGCATTGAGAGCAACACGCAACGCAAAACCTAAAGCAGTGATTCCCAACTGGTGTGCCGCGGCACCAAGGGGTGCCGTGAGATCTTTTGAGGGTGCCGCCAAAATTCAGGGGAAAAAATTGCATTAACTTCACTCTCTCTCTGCTTCTGCTGCTGC